>NC_056749.1:360251686-360477742 GCF_019279795.1 Protopterus annectens
CATTTCAAAAAAGGGGGACCCCAATGTCCCTTGTCCTTGGCCTTTTTTTGGGAAATAAAAAAACAGGGGGTTTTTTTTGGGAAAAGGGGGCCAAAGCTGCCCATAAAGGGAAAACCCCCTTTTGCACCTATCACCCCTAGGCTTCCGGATATTGGCAAAGGCTCTTGCCACCCCCATAGTGCCTTTTTAGGCAAGGCTAAATTCTAAACCTACCACCCTAGAACACAAAAAAGGAAAAAAACTAAGGGTAATGCTGCTCAATGCCAGAAGTCTCAATCTCAAGATGCACGCACTCGAGGCCCTTCTCAGTATGGAGAACATCGATGTCTGTGCTGACAGAAACCTGGTTCAAGGCTCCTGAGAGCACTATCAGGTTTCACCCTTCTCAGTATGGAGAACATTGATGTCTATGCTGACAGAAACCTGGTTCAAGGCTCCTGAGAGCACTATCAGGTTTCACGTCATATCATGCTGCCCGCCCCAAAATCCGGACAACACCAAGAAAGGAGGGGTGTCCATATTCATAAAGGACACCCACACCTCAAGGTTGGTGGCAACATGATGCATCGGAGACCATCCAGGTGCAATTAACCATAGGCAAGACTGCTCTGCAATTTGTAGCATGTTACAGGCCACCCTCTCAAACTCAGGAACCTCACATGGCCTTCCTGAAAACATTGGAGGGGATAAATGTATCTCCAAACACCATCATACTAGGTGACTTCAACTACCCTAATATAGACTGGGAACACTACTCAAGCCCAAACACTCTAGCCCAAAGGTTCCTGGAGTTCATAAACTCAAATGCCATGGAACAACTAGTCACCATCCCCACAAGAGGAGAAAACATACTTGATCTCATCATCACGAACATGGGATCACAATGTTCAACACCGGAAGTATATCCTCACTGGTGAGATCAGATCATAAACTAATCTCGCTGGAGGTCCTCATCCTGCCCCCACCTGAAATAAAAAAGACCACAGTGAAAAACTTCTCAAAAGCCGACTTCACACTTCTAAAAACTAGTGTGGTCTCCTTTAAGGCCCCTGAGCCACTGGTAAACATTACTCAAACTGCTGAATCACTTACAAATGCCTTCTACCAGCACCTACAGGACTGCATGGATCAGGCAATCCCAAACAAAACTAAGACTCTTTGTACCAAAGGCAAGCGTCCAGTCTAGTGGACCCCAGCCATAAACAAGCTCTACAACAAAAGGAGGAAGCTACTACAAGATAGAGCAAAATCCTTGAAAGGTAAGACACCTTTGATCATAAGTAAAAAACTAAGAGCTCTCATAAAATCATCCAAGGCAAATTTTGAGAGAAAAATCGCCAAGAACTCAAGACAATCATAAGACCTTCTTTAGCTATGTTAGAAACCTAGGAGGAAACTCCCAGATATGCTCAGAATTAGTTCAAAATGATGTGAAGATTACTGAACCTACACACATTGCCAACATACTGGCTGACAGGTTCGGTGCAAACTTCTCCCCCCCCTCCCCCCAAAAAGAGATATCTATACCAGAGGATTGTAGCCCCCCAAACATCTCCAACGTCCAGGTGAGAACTGCTCTTCCAAGGCAAAAACACAGCATCCATGGGACTGGATGGTGTCCCCGGCTGTGCTCCATGAACTCAATGAGGAATTAAACCCGCAGTTAGGACAGCTGTTTAATCTTAGCCTCACCTCAGGATACACGCCAAGGAGTGGCGACGGCGACTGTGGTCCCATTTCACAAGGGCGGTGCCTCCACCGACCCTGGAAATTACCGTCCCATTATCTTGACAAGCCTTATCTGCAAAGCCATGGAGAGGATCATAATGGAACTCATAAATAAAGACATAGGGAACTTGCAGACTTTGGATCCAACCCAGTTAGGCTTTGTCAAAGGCAGATCATGCCTTTTAAACTTGGTTGACTTTTTTTCGAGACAGTCACCAAGGCCATTGACGAGGGAAAGGCAGTCCATACAGCCTACCTCGACCTGGCAAAGGCCTTCGATACAATACCCCACTCAGGTATCATTGAAAAACTCATCAGCTTGAATGTAAACCAATACATCACAAGATGGGTTGCAAACTGGCTAAGTGACAGAACCCACAGGGTCAGAGTTGCTGGAGCCTATCACAAGTGGTGTACCACAGGGCTCAGTCCTGGGTCCACTCTTGTTCGGCATCTACTTTTCTGAAGTACAAGCAAACACAGGAGGGTTATGGCTGAAAGTTTGCAGATGACTGCAAACTGGGCGCCATAGTCGAAAACACATCTGACACAGATATCCTTCAGAAGGGCCTCACTGAAACGGATAACTGGTGCCAGAGCTATGGCCTAAAGTTAAACGCCAAGAAGTGCATAGTCATACCCTTCGGGAAAAACAAGGTTACCCCTAGCTACCATATAGGTGTCATTGCACTGAGCACAGAAGAAGTCATCAGGGATCTGGGGACCCAGGTTGACAGCAGCCTTTCGTTTGACACTCATGTTGCTAAAAGTAGTTAGGAAAACCTTCTACATTGCCCACCTGATCATGAAGGGATTCACATCTAGATCAAGGGAGGTCATCGTCCCCCTGTACTCATCACTCATTAGACCTATGATTGAGTACAATGCCCCATTCGGAATGTATCTGACCCGACACCTGCAGCAGCTGGAAAGGCCCCAAAAGTTCCTCACCAAAAGGATAAAGGGTCTCAAAATATGTCTTATGCTGCCCAACTGAAAACTCCAGCTCTATTCAGTCTCATACCACTTGCTCAGAGGTGACCTGTGCCTGACATATAAGGCCATGTCAAACCCAGATTTGATGAATATGCTTCACCTCAAAAAATCTAGATCCCTCAGAACCACAAGGGCGGGAGACTTAAACCATGACACGGTTATTAATAGAACGTGCTGGAGGGACAGATTCATCACCCAGAGACTCCCTATGCTGTGGAACAAAATCCCGGTACATGTGAGGCAGAGCACCTCGCTGGCCTTGTTCAAGAGGAATCTTGACCAATGGATGGGAGATCGCAGATATACCCCAGGGATTACTTCAGTGTCACTGCTTGACAGAGGCACAGCAAAATAACAGGCATAGTTTTATTCAAACTAAAGGGGTGGCGAAAGCCACATAACTATGGGCTAGGCTTATAAATGCCCTTGGGCAGATAGCCCAGTATGAACCTATGAACCTAACTGTTTTGTGGTTCTAACGACTGCTAGAATATGCAAGATTAGCCCTGATTGACCAGTTAAGTGACACCCATTGGGATGCACCCGGACATTCAGTACAGCTTCAGAGATCTTACTGGAACTGCAACACATGTGGGGCGTACCTCAAATGCACCTGTTTGCCTTTTTCAACAGGCAATTAGGCTGGCATTGCAAAATGACAAGGCAGTGATAAGTGATGCCATCTCCACCTCTTGGCAGGGGAATTGTCTGCATGCTGTACCACCCTTCAGAGTCTTTCCAAATGTGCAGCTGAAACTTAAGCTGGAAAAAGTGTACATCTTTAGGTTGACTCAATACTAGTCGAGAGCCCTGGTTCCCTCTGTGGTCAATCACACCTAGTTACCACAGTCAGTGGACCAACTAAACACTGTAGTGATCATAGATGAACAAGGCAATCTTGCCTATCAAAGAGGAAAATATTTTCCATTAAGTTTCGAAGTTTTTCGAGACACAGAAAAGTAACATCCACCTAATCCTGTACTGTGTAGTAATGAATACAGAGGGGGTGCATAATGAGCTATAAACGGACTTTTTTATATATGTCTGCATTTCGCAACCTGAATGGACTGTTATACAGACTACTTCATGAAGGGGGTTCTACATTTAAGAAAACATATGAAAAGGACACCTACATGGGTTTAACTAGAAGGAAAAAGTACTGAACAGAACCCCCTGTGAGACGTGTCAAAGACTCACCTAAATGTATGTACATGAAGCAATGAAATTTGACGGGCAGTAATCTTGGACGGAAGGGTCTCCCGTCAAGTCGATGTAATGTTTTTGCTGAAGACCAAAGCATCCTTCATGGCAATGGTGATAGACCTAGTCAGGAACCTGTTATGCATACTGTGGATGTTCACAGACTAATTGGGTTTTGTGCACATATCACAGTGTGTAAAACAGTTGTCTTTGCACCCCCTGGCTGTGTGGAAAAGTAGTGGTCATACTCTACATTTCAGCCTCTTCTGCAAGGTAATTACATTTGGCTACCTGTACCATGGAAACACATTGCATGGAAGTAGTACAGCTCACTACAGAAAATCCATGGCCTCTTCAGGGGACTTAAGGGACGTGGGACCACCACCAATACTATCATTGAAGTAGCTAGTTGTTCCATCGATGAGACATGTAAAAATGCAAGCAGGGCAATCACAGTGGGCAGAGCTAGATTGGAATGGGCTGTCGTCCACCTTTTCCTAGGGAAACATCTAGCAAAGAATAGAGTTCATGGTGAGCTGCAGAAGGCAACCACATGGTATAGTACAACAGTGCAACTGGAGGACCTCAAAGTTGTGTGAATTGTTACCTGAAAGATGTCCATGCCTTCCATGTTGCAGTATTACTTCACACACTCCCCATCCTGTGATGCACTGGCTCCTGTGGGTGGCATTGGACAATGTTCATCATGCATACAGCTGCAGTCATCACAAATGGGTTGTCCTGCCATCAGGAGATCACCCTCAGTCGGCAGTATTCCAAAGTCCTTGTCCAGTGTAGTTTGTCTTTACTTCTTCCCTGACGTTAGTGCTGCATGGGTATAAAGGAAACAGCTGAGGCAATTTTCTTCACTATTTATTGCCGGGCGGTGCCCGAAGCAGTTTGCAAGTGCCGGTTGGACAGCTCATGAGAACTAAATATCAGCATTCCAAAGTCATCTAAAAAGATAAGTACCCCATTGGGGATAATTTTCTTGGCTCAGACCAATGTCACTAAAAGCAGTAAAAGGTAATTCTATTTCTTGTGGGAAGCAAATGCCTCATAGGGATTTACATTCCCTTTGCATACCTTGCTTAGGCCCAGAACACTACGTGTATGCCTGTCACTTTAGTGCTTTCAGTATGCACCATAAAGCGTCGGGCGAATTCGCTGAAAATCTTTTGTAGAAGATTTGAATTTTACAATGTCGCCTGATATACCGACTGCATTTACACAAAACACAAGGAAAAGGCCAGACACATGGTCCGCGGTTTCTACCAACACCACGCTTTAAGCCGACCTCTAGTGTCCCAGTTTGCAGCGAGACTATGACACAGCCTCTGCCTACAGATCGACAGCTCTTTAGCAGTACCTTGGGTACTCGAGGCTGGTGTCGGCCAAAATCTTACCTGGCTATACCGAAGCCTCCTTTGCTACTGATGCTGAGACAGTCGAGAAATCTGCCTCTTCTCATGGCATCTTCAGACCTCCTCTACCTTCTATAAAGGCCTTTACCAAGGCCAAGGCTTCCAAACACCCCAGGAAACCATTTGGTAAGGGCCCCTCACCTGGAACCACAACGAAGAAGCAGATGCTTAAAATGGCTGAGGACTTGATTAATCATATCAGGGGTACTCGCCCACCCCCACAGATAAAAGGCCTAGAGCGGAGGAATAATCCCTGTCCTCAGAACAGGCTTCCATCATTTGAGCTTACAACATAGGCCTCTGGCTATACCCCCTGTTTTGGATATAGTCTATGGTCTATTCAGAGTCTTGTATTTCACTCCGGATTTGTTGCCATGACATTTCATGGGCACTAACCTGGGACTGTAGGGTCTCCCATCTAGTCGATATGTTCTTGCTCAAGACAAAACCGTCCATGGCAATGGTGATAGACCTATTCAGGAACCTCTGTTATCCATACTGTGGATGTTCACAGACTAATTGTGTCTTATGCACATATCAGAGTGTAAAGAGTTGAGGATTTTGTCGTTGCACCCCCTGGCTGTGGAAAAGTAGTGGTCATACTTCCACATTTCAGCCTCTTTTCTGCAAGGTAATTACATTTGGCTACCTGTACGATGGAATCACATTGCAGAAGACCATCGTGTTGAATGCATGGAAGTAGTACAGCTCACTACAGAAGACCATCGTGTTGAATGCAATGTCTAACATGGTGCTACAATGAATTCATGCGACGTGAAATGGAGTCTACAAATGGGTTATGGATGGTTTGTGATGTGTAATGTTATGGTTTCCTGACTTGATGAATATAGCTAAGTGGATTGGTTCTTAAGTTGTTAATGGATTGTAAATTAAATGGTGTGTGTCTGATGGTTAAATGGATGGAATTGATAAGCTATGTAAGGTAGAATTGTATTACTGATGGTGTATGGACTGGTTATTACATGCAGTCACTAAATGTATCTTTTTGGCTTCATCTGTGAATGGTATGATTATAGTCCTGCACATTACACACTTGGAAAGTGCCATTTTCAATGGAGTATCAATCCAAGCATGAAATAGTGAAGCATTCATAGCATTGAGGGTGCAGGTTGTTAAGTAGGGATAGTAGTTTGTAACAAGTTGGTCCGGGTGAAACTTTTGTTTGGTTGTGGTCATTTGGGAACAAGTAGCTGAGCATGCAAGTTTGCAATTTTGAGGTACATGGTGTTCCTGCTGTTGAGCAGTTGAGGCTCTGGACAAATGATAATATTTTATGGAATGTGTACTGGTATTGTGAAGTGAAAAAGTTTTCAGAAATAGTGAAGTGATAATAAAGTTTTCAGAAATAGTGATGTGTATGTGTGCTGCTAGAATTAAATAAAATAACAAAGGTCAATCGATTGGCATAACTTGTGTAAGATCTGTCATGTTGTGCAGATGTAGACCAAGAGACTGCTATTGTGGAATGTCTCGTCTTAGCCTTGATTTGCAGTACTATTGTGTGAATGATGGAGCGGTATGAAGTTGTGTATGATTCCTTTTTATTTGTCGGCAGCTGGAGCTTGTACAGTGTCTAAGGACTGGTCCTTGGTGAATAAATGTATGCATGTAGATTTTTTTGGCTGGGCAAGCGTCATGCATCTGGAAGACTGTTGGATGCATCTGGAAGACTGTTGGATGCAACTGGTGATGTGAGTGGATCAGGCTGTAGATGGAAGTATTGTGGTGTGAGTGGACCTCTGTGATGCTGGCTACCTTGACGAGGTACAGAGGCTTTTCACAATAGTGCTGTGGGAATTGCCACTTTTGCACATTGTAAACCAAAAGCCAGCTAATCTTGTATGTCTGAGGGATCAGTTGACTTCTGGTACATTTTTAAAAATTAAATGGTATATGATTGCTATAGATTTGTAAGGTCTATTAAAATAAAGTGTTTCATATGTGATGGATCTTCATTACGCTGCAGTCTTAATGTATACAGGGTTATATTTAGAGATAAATGGATATAGCACAGACTTTGTAAATTGAGATGCTGTAAAGCTAAAAATGTAGTAAGACCATGGATACTAAGCGGTGAAATTCTGAGTAAACCAATATATGGTGCAGTATATGTAGTTGACCATTGCTGGAACTGTGAAGTCCAGCCAAATAAGTTCACTAATCTCACTATTAAGAGCCCTACTGATGAAGTACAGTAACGGCTACAAAAAGGATAATTTTGCAGTGACCATGCGTAGACAGTAACAGGATGTTATTGCATAAGACTATGTCTGGCACAATTAAAGTGCAACAATTTACAACTGGTATGCATTACCATAAGTTTTTTTTAATATTGACTCAAAGTATGTGGGTGCTGTCATGCAGGTCTGAAATTATTTGTTTATAGTGTATCATCTGTTGGCTATTTAAACAGGAAGGGAAAATAAGTGGCAGACTATTGCTTTGCAAAGCAGGGAACTATTGCCAGTGCTATGTTGCTTGGTTTTAAATTTGACAGGAGTAGTGCAACAAAAAAAGTCTCCCACTAAGGAGGAAAAGGCAGACTAGCAAACAATACATTGGTCTGGTCACCTGCTGTGATGAGCTGTCAATCACATGCAGATAATGGCTCAAATTACCCTTGGCTGTTTGACAGCTGAAGGTAGGTGTGTAGTGGCAGGGGAGATTCCTTGGAGAGCTAGATTCCAGCCTTCACAAAAGAAAGCAAGTTAGCATTTGAAAGGAGAAAAAGCTAGAAAATGCACTTTTGTGTTCTGTTCTGTAGCATTTGCACTGCTTGTGTTTCAAGTGGTCATTTAAAAAGGATAACAATTTAACCAAAAGTAGTGGATTTGAAGACTGCAGTGAATGCCTGTTAAGTCAATGAAGTCACGGCAACTTAAGGGAAAAAGTGGCAGATCTGATGCAATTTTCGGGAGACAAATGATGCATTCTGGGATAGTTGAGGCAGAGTAAACAGCCTGAATTATTTCAATATGCCAGACCCCATGTTGTCAGAGTCAGAAGTTGCATCTAAAAATATCTAGAAAGCTACAAATAGTCTCAGAGTGCTGTTAAAATTTAGGAAACATCAAACCATGATGACATTAATATGTTTTTTGAGTCTGAGGGCGCGGTTGTCCTTTAAGATCCACAAATGTGGATTTTATTGCCAATATGAATTTACAATGCAGGGGAATGGCAGGCTGAAGACAACATGGCCACCGAGTAGAGGTTGCTAAGGGGGGAAGCTCAGTCTAAGATGTAACCAAGCATTAGTAGGCAATTCTATGCAAATGAGGGTTAGGATAGTGAATCGCAAGTTTACATAGCAAATGAGCACAGTCAGTGGAGTATAGGAGTAGGATAAGGGGAGTAACAGAGTAGAAGATAGGTGACATCATGAGGGGGGTATGTATGAAAGAAGTGAAGCTCATTGGAGCAGAGTGGCATGTGTCAGCTGTCATTTACACATCATTGAAAGAGGTGTGTCAACAGGTAGGCTAGGTAAAGGCAAGAAATTGAAGGTGTATGCCGTGGATAACACTAAAGTGTATGCATGCGGGTGCGCAACTGTAAACCCAAGTAAGACTGTGTGCGCACATGTAAGCATGAGTGCGTGTGTTTAAGCCGGAGTAAGCATGTATAAGGCTGTTTAAAGAGTTGTAAGTGCGTTTGCACCAGTGTGCGCGTGTTTTAACAAGAATAAGCAAGTTCTAGTCAGTGTAAGCATGTGTGCATGCATGTGAGCTGCTGTGTGCGTGTTTGCGCTTGAGTGCACGGTTCTGCCCTCCTGAGGAAACAGGAAGGAAAAAGGAAGCACAGCAAATAGTAGGAAGTTATCAGGGAGTACTAGCAGAGCTAGCAGGTGAAAACAATCAGAAGCAGGTAATTAAACAGGCAGTACACTAGCCCAGCTCAGCCCAGCACTTAAAACTCTGCAAATAACATTCCATTATGTTTCTCTCAAGAGACACTGCAACACTGCAGTAAGCTAGTAGAAGTGAAAACCGAAAAAGCTTTACTGAGACAAAGAAATGTTAGGGGCTGCCGTTGCTGTTATAAGGCAACATATGCAACATGCTGAGGGTGGTGACAATGCAAATGCTGCTGGACAACCCACAGTGAGGAGACGGAGAAGAGTGTACAGGCCCAGGGTAATCTACCAGGGGCTACATAAGCTGGAGATAGTGGAGCGCTATAGAGTGGACAGAGATCTCCTGCAGCAAATTGTTGAGCTGTGCAGGCCACGCCTCACACACAGAACCAACAGAGGGGAACCCATCCCAGTGGAAACCAAAGTATGTGTTGGCCTAAGAATATTAGCAACAGGTACCTTCCAGAGACCAACTGGTGATATGATGGGGATATCACAGGCATCAGCATCCAGGGTACTGCACCAGTTCCTGGATGCCATGTCAGCACATGTCGGTGATCATGTATATTTCCCCAATTCCCGTGAGGTATTGGCCAGCAATATGAATCTCTTCCAGCAAATAGCGGAATACCCTGAGGTAGTGGGTGCAATAGCCTGCACACACATATGCATCAAAGCATCAGCTGGTGAGCGGGGAAGGGTCTACTTCAACCGTAAGGGCTTCCCCTCCATCAACTACCAGGTCGTGTGTGATGCCCAGGGCGTAATACTGAATGTGTGTGCTAGCTGCACTGGAAGCTACCATGATTCCCATATCTGGCATCTGCCGCAGCTGTACCAGACTTTTGCCATTGGGGACATCCCACCTGGTCACCTAGTGAGGGATGCTGGCTATGCACTAGAGCTGTGGCTGATGACACCAATCAGAAACCCACACACACCCGAACAGGAACGCCATAATGAGGCACACGCACAAACACAAAATGTAATCGAGCATGTGTTTGGCCTGCTCAAGTCATGGTTCCGGTGCCTGGACACATCTGGTGGAGTCTTGCAGTACTCACCAACTACATGTACCCAAATTGTCATGGTATGTGCTATGCTACATAATATGATCCTACGAAAACAGCTGGAGCAGGACCAGCATAGGCTCGGGCCAAACAGCCCCCCATCATTACCAAGGCCATCACAGGCAGAGCGTAGCTCGGAGGAGGAACAACCTGAGCCTGCCCCAGTAGGCAGAAGGAGGCGTGCCCAGTATGCTTTGGCCTTGACAAAGAGGCAACATATAGCACATACACTGGCTCAGTAGGAACTCTGGAAATGATACCTCTCTCTGACTCACACATATAGTAAAAGGGATGCCTAACTTGACACTACCTGTTTTCAAACATGTATAGGGAGTGTAGTATGTGCATCAGACATAGGCAGCCCTGCAGCACCACCTGAGGCATGATTGCCATGTGTTAAGCAATATAAAGCAGTGCTAAACAGCATTTACCACCATGTAATATATGTAAACAAAATCGCACACACCAACTAGCACAACTGTGGTCAATGTTGAGTAATATTGGGCAAGGTTCAGCAATGTTGGTTAACGTTGAGCAATGTCAGACAAGCTTGGTCTAAGTAGGGCATAGCTGAACAAAAGCCAACATGCTCATATTTGCTCTACTGGCCCTTAAGCAGTCTGGTCTGCTCAGTATGAAAATATAAAGCACTGACAGGCCTCGAATCCAGGATACTGTGCACTATAGTCATAGTACTGAACCACTAAACCATAACAGTATTGCAGTGGTCAGTCTGTATGAAGAAATGTCGATAAGTCTATGCAAAGTATCTCATGGAAACCCTGCAGGCACAGCATAATCCCTGTCGAGTTATGACACAAAGGTGAGTCCTGCAGTAAGAATAGAACCTGACTTTTAACACACGCAGTATAAATGTTAATATTGGTCATGTTCACACACATCAACAAATGTAGTGGTCCTCAGACAGCAACATACTGAAAGGTCACACTGGGCATGCTCACACACTTGAATAAATGAGACAAATGTCAGGCAACAAAACACTGAAAGTCCGAACTGGGCATGCTCACACAGTTAGGCCATGTCTGAGTACAGCAGTGGGCCACACATATCTGGCAGTTGCATGTGTTAACCCAGGAACCTCTCATGAGTCAGCAATCCACCCTGTGCACACAGTTATATGACAACAGACACATATATAATATATTGGAACCTTGTCATAAAATCAAATATGTTCTGCAGATACCTAAGTTGTTCATAGAAAGTGGCAAAGCAAAAAAGATAAAAATCCTGCAGTCAGTATCATCAGTAAACAATGTGCATCCTGAACATTATCATAGGTTCAGAGGTTGATACTAGGCTATCTGCCCTAGGGCATGTACAAGCCTAGCCAGAGTGTGTTTGGCTTTCGCAACCCTGTCAGATTAGTACACTGTGCCTGTGAATAGTAGGTCACACAAGATAGCCCATGCACGTTTAGTCCATTGTGCCTCTGTTTAGCAGGGACCCAGAAGATATCCCAAGTGTAAACATACAATCACCCATCCACTTGTCAAGATGTCTCCTGTAGGTGTTCAATGGGTGGCTCTGCCTAGGCAAAACCAGGATTACATTCCGGAGTGAGTGGAGCCTCTGGGATAAGAATCTGTCCCTCCAGCATGTCCTATTAACATCTGTGCTGAGATTTATGTCCCTGGAGTGTGTACCTCCAAGGGATTCGGATATCCTGAGGTGGAGCATGTCCATTAATTCTGGGTTGGACATTTCCTTAAACAACAGGCACACATCACATCCGAGTAGGCGGTAAGCGACTGAGTAGAGCTGGAGTTACTGTATCCGAACTGCGCAGGGCATCTGTGTGAGTCCCTAGATCTGCTTGTTGAGGAACTTTTGTGGCCATTACAGTTGCTGCAGGTGTCGGGTAAGGTACATCCCAAATGGGGCATTGTAACCAAGCATGGTCGTGATCAGTATAGGGGCACAATGACCTCACTTGATCTAGATGTGAAACCATATGGGATAAGGTGGGCTATATAGAAGGTCTGTTTAACCACTTTGGCAACGTGATTGTCAAAAAACGAGAGTACAAACAAGTCATGTCCCCAAACCCCTAACAACTCCTACCATACGTAATGGATTACCACCTATGTGGTAATGTGTAGGCATGTTGTAATTCCCAAAGGGGATGACTATGCATCTAATAGCATTTAGCTGTAGGCCATGGCTCTGGCACCAGTCATCCATCTCTGTGAGACCCTGTTGAGTATGCATGTGCTAGCTGGAGAGTTGATTATGGCACCCAGTTTGCAGTCATCTGCGAACATGGTCAGCCATATTCCTCCTGTGTTAGCCTGTATGTAAGACAAATATATACTGAACAAGAGAGGTCCCAGGACTGAGCCTTGTGGGATGTCACATGTAACTGGTGTATAGTCAGACATGGCACCTGCAATACTGACCATGTGGGTGCTATCCCTGATCCAGTTAGCAATCCATCTTGTGAGATATGTGTCGATATCGATGCTGGTGAGCCTATGTATAATGGCCGAGTGAGGTATTGTGTTGAAGGGTTTTGCAAGGTCCAGGTAGGCTGTGTGGACAACCTTCCATATGTCTATAGACCTGGTAACTGTTTAAAGAATATGAACAGGTTCAAGAGGCAAAATCTGCCCACAACAAAGCTGAAATGTGTAGGACCCAGTGTCTGTAGGTTCCTGATGTCTATGTGTATGAGTTCCATGACAATACGCTCCATAGCTTTGCAGAACAGGCTAGTTAGGCTTATAGGGTGATATTGTCTGGGGTCCGTTGTGGCACCACCTCTGTGGAGCGGGACCACTGTCGTTGTACTCCATTCCTTGGGTACATATCCTGTAGTAACTCTGATATTGAACAGTGACTTAATGTGAGGGTTACGTTCATCATGAAGCTCATGTAAGACGCAGGCCGGGACACCGTCTGGTCCTATTGATGCTGTGTTGTCTGCTTTGGGGAGGGCAGCACTCACCTGTTCATTTGTGATGTCAGGGAGGTTACAATCTTTTGGGATGGACAGTTGCTCCTTAGGGGGGATGGTGGGAGACATCTGCACTGAACCTGTTTGCCAGGATGTTGGCGATGTCTGTGAGTTCAGGGTATGTTTATTCAGTATGCAGTAACTCACAGCATATCAGTGAGTCTCCACCCAGGTTCCTGCCATAACTAAAGAAGGCGTTGTGATTGTCCTAAGTTTCTGGTGCAATTATCCGTTAGAAGCAGGCCTTAGATGAATTCATGAGTGATCGTAGCTTTCTGCTAGTACAGATCACAGATGCCTTCCCTGTCTGGGATTGTGCTCTATCATGTAGTAGCCTCCTCCTTTTGTTGTATAGTTTATTAATGGCCAGGGTCCACCAGACAGGTCCCCTGCCATTGGAGGAGTGAGTCTTGTTGTTATTTGGGATAGCACGATCCATGCAGTCCACTAGGTGTCCATAGAATGCATTTGTAAAGGATTCAGCGGTCTGAGCCATATTTACCACTGTCCCAGGGTCTTTGAAGGATACCACCTTGGTTTGGAGAAGTGTGACATTTGCTTTTGAGAAGTTCACCAAGATTACCTAGGATGGGTGTGGGGACGGGATATGGATATCCAGTGAGATAAATGTATGGTCTGACCTTGCCAATGAGGGGAATACCTCTGGTGTGGAACACAGAGTCCCCATGTTGGTGAAGATCAGGTCCAATATGTTTTCCCCTCTTGTGGGTGTGGTGACCGGTTGTGCCATAGCATTTGAGTTTACAAATAGTAGCAACTGTTGGGCGAGGGTGTTGGGGCTTCAGTAGTATACCCAGTCAATGTTTGGGTATTTGAAGTCACCCAATATAATGGTGTTTGGGGAGACCTTCATATTCTCCAGTGTTCCCAGGAAAGCCGAGTTTGGTTCCTGCATTTGGGAGGGTGGTCTGTAGCAGGCTACAAACTTAAAGGCAGTTTTGCACACTGTTAGTTGCACATGTATGGTCAGCGATGCTTCGTGCAGTACTACTAACCTGGAGGTGTGTGTATCTGTGATGTATATTGATACTCCCCCTATTTGTGTTGGCCGTTCTGAGTCTTGTGGTCAGAAAGCATGGTATGAAGTATAACCTGGTAGTGCTGGTGTGCATTTGGGAGCCTGAACCAGGTGTCTGTTACTGCACAGATCAATATTCTCCATACTGAGGAGAGTCCTGAGTGGGCACATTTTGAGGGTAACACATCTGGTTTTGAGCAGCATTACCCTTAGTTTCTTTTACCCTGTAATGTCTATGGAGGTGGGTTTGTCTTCTGAGCCTCGCTTAAAAAAGGCACTATGAGGGTGGCAAGAGCCTTAGCCAGTATTCCAAAGTCCAAGGATGACAGGTGCAAGCTGTCCATAGCGAAGCTACGTGGCATGTCGAGCATGTCACCCCAGGCTGACAGACACTGGATGCCCTTTGAATGACACCAATATGTTAGCCAATTGTTAAAAGTGATCATTTTGTCTGTATACTGTGACATCATTCTTGCTGAGTGCAAGATGCTACACAAAGTCAGGGTCATACTGGCCTGGGCTACATGATCAGAGAGTTCCTCTATGTATCATGTCATGTGGTCCAGGGAGGAATGTCTGAGGTTATTCAGACCAGCATGGACAATGATGGAGCCATTTCTGTACTTCCTTTGCAGTGACCTGAGTGCATGTGTTATGTGGTGGATCCTGGCACCCGACAGACAGCTCAAAGTGACCATCCCCTTGTCCGGCCTGGTGAGTGGGACGTCAGTGTGTCTGACAATAAGTGCCACCTATTACAAGTGTGTTAGGTGTGTTGTTTAGCCCTAAGGACAGTGACTGTGTGGCACACTGACTTTGTGAACTATGTGATATGTGGGTATTGTAGTGGGGTAGCAGTTGTTTGTGTGTCTGCTTTGGAGGTCTCTGCTGCTTAGGCAGAGTTTATTTAGAGCCTCCGAGTATGTTTATGTGTGATAATGTAGTTTGATTGCTGTCGCTATAGGTCTATGTGAGACTGGATTTGTGGTGTGTGTGGTTACCTTCACCACCTGATAGACTGTGCCAGTCATGGGTCGAGAGAGCTCAGCCTCCTGTATGTCTATATAGTTGCATCTCTTACACATATCTGAGTTTGTTGGGAGGAGGAGAGGGTTGTCTGTGTACATAAGGCAGTTGTGACATTTTATCAAAATTCCAATCTTCACCAGCTGGACTGGAGAATACACACGAAACCGACCCCTGGACATGCCAGGATATTATGATGTCATACTCTGTTGACTGATCATAAAGGATCAGTAGGGTGTTAAGTGTGTAAAAGAGCATAACAGGGTTTTTTTGCTCAGATTTTTGGTGTTTTGTGAAGAGTAGCTGCAAAGGAGTCCAGACTGAAACATGACACCTCCTTCAGCTGTCATAAATAGGAATGTACACTCATATATGTCCTGAGTCAGGGCCAACTGTACCTGACTGACAATGCCGACATCCTGTCAGACAGGTCCGTATATACATACCCACCTCCCACTGACGAAAAGCGCTATCATCATACCAGGAGATATCACATGTAGAATGGGTAAACAGCTCCCCCCAAAGCCGAAAGCATGGCAGCAATTGGATTACATTGTTTCCCTATATGTGTCATGAGTGAACTACAGAACAAACAGACCCTGCCCCTGAACAGTCTGTTGAGCCTCACCCTCTCCACAGGATCTGAAACCGTTGAATATGTTACAGCAACATATGGCACTCCCCACAAGTGTTGGTGCACAACACACCATGGGAAGTATAGTCCAATAAGCCTATGAAGTCTGATCTGCAAGGCCATGGAGTCCATCATGATTGAAGTCATAAACAGAGCTACTGGAAGCTGACAAACACACAACCCTACCAACTGTGGCATGTTCATGGGCAGATCATGGTTCCCAAACATGCTAGACTGTTTGCAAGGCAGCCACCCAGGACATACATCACTGAATGGAGCTACACATGTCCCACATAAACTTTGAATAGCCCTTTATCAACATCCCAGACACGTCATATCCACAAAGTCAACAATCTGTGCTAAAATATGTGTTGTCATATGAAGGAATGGCAATTTGCCCACAGATAGATCACATAAGCTAAGAATTGTGGGGTCCTGTTCAAGCTGTTAACACCTGCTGACCCACATGGTTCATTCCTGGGATTGCATAAAACAAAGTGTACACACATTACCATGTCCAGTCTGATGATGTCAGCATCCTACAAATATAGCAGGAGAAAAGAAACCACACAGTAGAGCATGTAGTGCGGCATATTAATGCGTATCTCTGTAATATCATAATATAGTTAGGTAGGGGTTCAAAACTTGCAATTGCTGACTGTATTTGTGTATAATTTCCTTTGAGAGGAGTGCCCATTTTGGAGACTGAGAAAACACATCAAAAGAGGTACATTCCTCTTTGGAAAGTCTGATGATGTCAGCATCCTACGAATATAGCACGAGAAAGCAAAACACCCAATAAAGTATATAGTGTGTCGTGTTAATGCTTATCTGTCTGATATCATAACATAGCTAGGTAGGAGTTTGAATCCTGCAAACACTGACTGTGGTGGGGGGTGTGTATGTCTATGTATACCTTTGAGGGGAGTGCCCTTTTTGAAGACTGGGAAAACACATCAAAAGAGGTACATTCCTCTTTGGAAGGTCTGATGATGTCAGCATCCTACAAATATAGCAGGAGAAAATAAAATACCCACTAAAGCATATAGTGCATCGTGCTAATACATATCTCACTAGTATCATGACATAATTAGGTAGAGGTTTGAATCCTGCAATTGCTGAGTGTGTGTGTGTGCCACTGTTGGTCAATGCAGTGTGGGTTTTGCTTTTAATATGGTATGACATATCAGGATTAAAACAGTATGTGCATTGCACACATCAGGTATCTGTGTGGCAAATAAATATATGTACATGTGACCTCAATTAGTACATAGGTGTGAAGCCTGCATACTACATGAATACATTTGTTTCCTTTGACAGATTGTGCTGCTGCATTTCCGATCATAGGTCACATATGTATGCATGTGACAAGGCTGGCCACTGTAGTGATCTGTGGTCAAGGTCATCTGTGCCACACACACCCATGACAGTTACTATAGAGTAGTGTGAGTGAGGGTACATGCCTGGGGTATATGTCAGACATGTTCATATACAACAACATCTGGCAATAATGGACAGTCATTATAGGTATACAACAGCCTTGTGGATATGCATACAGACCCCTAATGTCTTTTGTGATACACCGAGGGACTCCAAAATACCTCTGGATATGTGGATACCAAGGGACAGATGACATAACACTTGGCTGTATGTACACATTGGTAACCGACATACATGTTGGGGCTACCACCTATGTTGTACTGTCGGGATAGTATGTATAGTAAATGTGGATGACTATGCTATAGTTGGCTTTCAGCTATACAGCATGTGTTGGACAACAAGTATCTGTCTGTATGATACCCTTGTGTAGAATATGTGTCCCATCCAGAGAATGCATTGTAGGCCAATGCATGCATTTACAGATGTGGATGGACATATCCCTAGTGTGTTTGCATGTACCTAAGAGGGCTATATGCCAAACAGGTGTGGTCCCAGGAACAGGTGGCGGTCAATACCACTGGTTACTGTTATAGTATAGTACCGGAAGGATCCAACTGTTACTGAGTTCCCGCCATCTGTGTGTCAGTTGTCAGGACATCATCTAATGATTGCTTATGGTCATGCTGTTGAGGTTGTGTATACTACCAGAATGCAAAACATTGACAGATATTAACAGTATCACCACAGCATAGTGTCAAACCATGTCATACACACATGTGTACCCATGTTAGAACATATCTGTAGTAGAATGCATACTGGCCATCGAGAGATACTATGAGATGTTAACAATGTGTAATATAGGGTATGTCACACATCCCATGTGTCCACTATACACATACATGCAGACAGTGCGCACCCACCATGTTCACAGATGTACACCTGCTAATCTGTACTGCACACATCACTCACGTACTGTCCACTCACTAACACATGCTAGCAACACTATACACTTCAGCCAAGTGGCACATGGGCGGACAATACATACTCAGACTTAACACTGGTGTAAACAATGCTACATTGACAATCATAGATTTGATGCATCATGCCTGCTCAGATATACCTACAAGGATATCATTACACTTTCCTGTTGACAACATGCTAATATTGCTATACTGCTAGAATGTCACCCTGTGCATCAGCACTATGTTAGCCTGTTCCTGCATCAATGTTACAGATGACAGGAGGTGGCACAGGTGTCATCATATGCACAGGGTGTGTTGTTGGTTTGCCAGAGCCCGACATTGAACCATCCAATCGACATGTGTGTGTGTGTGTGTGTGTGTGTGTGTGTGTGTGTGTGTGTGTGTGTGTGTGTGTGTGTGTGTGAGGGACAACAGTACAGCATGGGCTAATGTTAATGTAATGTGTGTGTGTGTGTGTGTATGTGTGTGTGTGTGTGTGTGTGCATGCGGTGAGCCCTAGTTGTTTGGTTAATGTGTGTGTGTCTGCATGCACACAGCTCCACCATGTGGCTGCCATATACGGGAGGTTGTGGGGCAGCCACAGACTGTACCTGCCAGGCTGTACAGATCATTGTCTCTGGCCATGGACACGGTACCTGTGCCTGGCAGGGGTGCTACAGACAGTATCGGGTACCAACCCTGACTGGGTACTATCATCAGAGGCAGAGGTATGTCGAGTGGACCCATGTCCCTGCTGGGACTGGCCAGAGCCACGTGCACATGGTCTACTAGGACGGTCAATCGACAGGCCAGCTCCAGCATTGCTGGGGCTGGTACTGCCACTATGGGAGTGGCTGTGATCTGTGGGCCATCCACGATGACTGCCAGCTGTAGATGTTGCTGGCATACATCTGCGTCGACGTCTCTACCATCCTACATGGTCCTGGCTCATGGAAAACACATTGTGGAGGGCATCTAATGTCTCCCCCCAATGTCTATCAAGGATCTTGGTGTAATTCTGGATGGCACCAGCAATGCCATGGATACTGTCATTGATAGCAGTGTAATGGGCCCTCTGCACCCTTAGTCCCTGTCTGGCGTACCGTTCCATACGTGCCTGTGCCTGCATTACATCCCGGAAAATACTTGAGGTCGTAAGACGTGTGCGGGCATGTCTGCCAGGGGCATTATGACCAGCGGTGCTCCCACGAGAACCGCTGGACATCCGCCTATGTGGTACTGTTCCAGGAATCCAGTTATGGCTGCTGTAAGGGGATGCAAGTGCCATGGATATCACACTATCCTGGTCAATGCCAACTGTATGCTGTCCCTCAGCTAAGGCCATTGGTAATGAGGGATGTATTGGCAGTATGAGTGTGCGCATAGATGGGGTGAAAAGCTATGTACTGAAGATTGGCAGACCAATGACAGACCCTGTCAAACCTGCCTGTGCCACAATACATGTCTCATCATCTCCACTATTTGTGGCAGTGACTTCAGGTTCCCTGCTGCATTCAGCCAACCCAACCTCAGCACCTGTGAGAGGAAGACAGGAAACACACTTTACAATCTGTACATGGTGTTAGCACACATGAACACATGCACACATGCACACATGCACACATGCACACATGAACACATGAACACATGAACACATGAACACATGCACACATGAACACATGCACACAAATACACTCCTCACTACAGCAGATACACACACACACACCAGCAATCCAACACATACTCAATAGTGGGTGAAGGTGGGTGACAATATCACAAGGCAAACAGTCACCTCACATGTGTCAGCATGCAGAATATGTGTTGCTCAAGACCATGCAGTGCGAGTGTAGATGGCCCTAGTTAATAACAGTATATATTGCTTTGATGCATGTGTGCAGTTGTTCAGTGATTGGCTACACCCTGGAACACAATGTGTACATGGACACAACATTGCTGTGCAAGTATTATCAGCTCTGCAATGTCCTGTACACCATCACTCACAGGTATACATACCATGGCTGCATGTGTTATCTGTGTGACTATGCCTATACAATGTGCAGTATGGTGTTGCCACAAGTGTGTCTGATGCTCTGTGTATTGCATGTCATTGAGGCAGCTACTGACATTACTGAGCTGTGCAATGTCTTACAGCAAACATGCACAGCATGCATTATGCATAGGTGTGTTACGTGTACATGTTCTACACCTCACCTATGACATGCACATTTCATTACCAATATTGCAGTTATACCACACTCACCAGCATGGATCGTCTGCCCTGCTGTCACACCAGAGGGACCTACAAGAATATGAGAGAGTTCGTCAGTGGCCACAACTGTGGCATTGCTACTTTGGGTTTGCTAAACTACAGTAGAACAACAGTTGACAGTCACAGGTGTACAGATAATATTCCAAATATCAGTATTGCACAACACTAAGCAGCACAACTGCTGAACACACAGTACACATCTCACGTATGCATAATCTAACAATACAGGTAACTGTAATCTACAGATAGGGCATGTTACCTGCATGCTCCATGTCAACATGCTGGGTGGCTCCGGCCTCCATAACAACACATGTCTGTGGCAGTTGCTGTTGTTGTCCAGGAGCCACCACACTTAGGAGCAGCTCCTCCACGCTGGTGAGGGGAGGTGAATGGCCACCCCACCACCTGTGGCAAGCTGTTGTCTATGGATATGAGATGCATGCCGCCGGACATGTCTAATTAAATCACTGCAGTGATGGCATGCCTGCTCATATGTCTGGTTATGCATGACTATGTCATTTACCCAACGAACAAGATCTTGCCACAGTGCAGTCCATTCATACTGGTGCTGGCTGCTTCTGGAAAACAGCAGTGAGTAGTGCTGCACCAGGCTGTGGTGGATTACCTCTTCCTCCGCTGCTGTGTAACAAGGATTACATTTGTGGGCCATCAGCCTGAAAGAGAAATGAACAATATGTGTGAACGAGTCCTGTGGCACCCTTTACACCCTTACTTCACTGCCATATATACCATCCGTTTGTCTGTCAGAGGATACACACGTTCAATACCACATATTGGTTCTCAGGCCACAACTGACTAACAGTGCCTGGCACACTCTATATATCAAACCACTATACAACAGTACCCGGCACACTGTTTGTGACACAATGCACAACCTCGCCACAGGGGTATATATCACACTAATGCACAAACAAAGATGTCATCCATTGTAATGAATGTAAAGTACAGTTACAGTAGTACCAGTAAACCATCCTAGTCATTGATGCCATACCCCTTCCTAACATATGTGCACAGTTGTTAATATAGGTGGCATACTGCTGTAACAGAGTATATATGTTGCTAGATACACACGTATACCCTGTAACACACATATGACTGCGGGCATGGTACAGGCATAATTACACACACATCAGACAAACATACAACACACCACTGTATGCCAACACAGATGAGCTTTACCTGTGTACCATACAGTACTGTGTGCCACTACTTACAAACCCTTATGCCTGAGGTATGTACCCTGTGCAGACTGCAGGAAACACACAAGACAGTGTTTCCAAGCAATGTGAACATACACCATACTGTGCTGTTTAGGCCTACAGCTTCAGGTAGTACTACAGTTCATATGGGAGTTGGATTCACCAGCAGTACTAGTCACTAAGCATACATGTATTGCTTTAGCCTACAATGGGACACTGCAGTCGTTAACAAGGAAGTATATCACAACGTATGCCATACTACTATGTCTGCCTAGCAATAACATACACATCTTTTTCTGGCCTCACAGCTAGGACAGACACTACCATGTCAGATACAACTTCACACTAAGCTATCACACCTTTACAGACCTTGCACACATTCAGCATTACACTTATTCAACCTCACATAGCAGGTATTGCATTGAGTACATGTGTGAGTACATAGTGTCATAGGTAGGTAATATGCTATTATCCCAAGGGCCCACAGCAGCCTAGCCATATGCTACCCTGGCCTTTGCCACACATGTACTTTGATTTCACTTGTCCCTGTCAACCAGAACCACATAGGTGATTCCCTGGGTGTATTACCTATCTCCCAAACAATCATCAGGGGTATTTATGACAAATGCTAATGAGGAGCCTTGTTTGCTATTGCTTGGTGGTTTATTCCAAAGTATGGCATATCTCTGAGATAGGAACCTATCCCTCCAGCATGTGCTGTTTAGTGAGCTGATGAGGTTTAGGGTCCTAGAGCGTGTAGCCCGGAGGGATTGTGATATGTTGCCATGGTGGTTGTCACTCAGCTATGGGTGTGACACACCTCTGTATGTCCGGCAGAGGTCACCTTTGTGTGAGCGGTATGCAATACAGTCTAGCTGTGGTTTTGTGAGTCAGTCTGCATAGGGCATCTGTTTGAGGCCAGTATTACCCTTTGTGAGGTATGTCTGTGGCCTTTTCACTTGCTGTAGTTGTCATGTGAGGTACATACCACACAGGGCATTGTGATGAGTAGAGGGGAACACTGACCTATATTTCCCTAGATGACACACCTGTTGTGATGACACGTACCACATAGACAGATTACAAGTCTAGTATGGCACTGCCTTTATCAAAGGGGAGGCTACTGTCCACCTGTGTCTCATGTTCCCTTATCACACCATCAGTGTTAGGTAGATTTCTACCTATGTGGTAGTTAATGGGTACAGTGTTTTGGAAAGGAGGGATGGCACAGCAGTATTGACACTTGTCTACAGTCCATGTCTTGGTCACCACACACCTGTTGCGGTACATATGACCCCGTGTCTCTCTCTCTCTCTCTCTCTATATATATATATATATATATATATATATATATATATATATATACATATATATATATATATATATGTATATATATATATATATATATATATATATATATATATATATATATATATATATATATATACATATCTATACACATACATGTTCACATCCATTGCTGTACATATAGATGTACATATAGGCACATGTACAGTCCACCTTTCATGGTGGGAATATCACTTATGTGACAGTTGTGAGATGTACAGTTATGTGATTATATTGCACAGTGTTGTGCAGAATGCATTTTGGTGTCCTCAGCCCATGTAGCTTTAGCAGGCCTCTCTGGCTGTAACACAGCAGATCTGACAAATCATTCCCACAGCGTTTAACCACCACATGACATATATCAGCACTGCATGCTGTTTTCTATGCCACACACTATGACCTACATAGATATATGCACATAACAACCTTCAACAATATATATGTGTCCACCCTTCACTAACAGTTGCAGTATGTCCCTTGCCCTATGCACATATGCAGATACATATAGATACATACTGCTGCCACATATGGATGATTTACAGAGTGTAGAGTACTCCTCAGGAACATCTACTACATGCCGGCACATACATACATATGAGTTACATACCTTACCTTTGTATTTCTCTGCTCCGTATGTTGTTACTGTTTTGTTGTTTATTTTTTTTTTTGTTTTGTTTTGGTTGTTTTGTTTGGGTTTTCTTTGTCTGTTTCTGTTTCTGTCTCTTTTGTCTGTGTCTCTGTCTCTGTCTCTGTCTGTGTCTCTGTCTCTCTCTCGCTCTCTATCTCTCTGTTCCTGCAATGATATCATTGCATGTGTGGACAGCAGGTATAGCCTGCTTTTCTAGGTATCTGCACATGTGCATGTGACAGCCTCTGAACCAATTGATGCCCACCATTAAGTAATTGCATGCAGCCTGCTGTGTGGTAATTGCAGTACTCACTGTTATTGCAGCCCACTGCTATAAAATGCTAGGTTAGGTAGGCGTAGCCCTTTCAGCTTTCCAAGGTGGGGCCCATGCTTGTTTGCTCTGGACACCGTTGTGTCAGTCAGAAGGTTGGTATATGTGTCTTATCTGAAGCTAGGGTTGTAGCCAATGATATGCATGTTGTACTCAAACCTGAATGTTGCTGCTTCCAGTACACACTTCTCAGTGTAGACATGTACTCACCCCTCCAAATGCTAACACAAAATTCATGGGAGTATGTACTTTCTTTCTGAATTAGACAATTAACTGCCATACAAATGTAGTTATTGCAATGTATTCCTGTGGCACATGCACTGTTTGTGAACTGCTATACTGCAATTATTAAGTTACTCACTTCTGAACAGTTTGTGATTTGTTTGTGTTGACATTAGCAAAGGCTGCTCAAGACAACTGGACATATTTCAGTACTGAGTATGCCTACCTACACCCTTGGTTTTGCCTGAATACACAGGTATGTCGTACCTTTGGGTAGGGGTGCAGAACTGCAAAGAGCATTTTTTATTATCGTGTGAGATTTATTTTGCTGAAAATACAGGGTTGCTGTGTACCTGTTAGTCTATCAAGGCAAGTAGTCTGTCTGTGTAGCTCACACCTGTGGACATATCCAGATGGTAGCTAGAGGTTAGCCTATTATCCTTTGTCTGTGCACCACACCAGTCTTTTCAGCACTGGCACAATGGCATTGTCACAGTTGGTTGCTAGCAGTACATGGCTACATCCTGTGATATTTCTGTGTTGTAATCCTGCATAAGGGCATGCTTGTGGAACTCCTTCCAAAGCTATTTGCAGAGTGTGTAACAGCAGGAATGCTGATATGCCTGTGTGTTTCTGCCTCTGCCAGTCCTCAGATACTCTCAGTTATATATTTGAACAGCCTCAGTGAAAGGTACATATAAGTGAGATACACCTGTAATATATTACAGACATATTTCAGTTGAGACTTTCTTGGGAATCAGAGCATATGTATTACTGCACCTTTTCTGATGTGCAAGCAGTGTCTACTCTCACCTATTGACATTATTCATTAAGTGTGATTCCCCACTTTTCTGCCTAATGTTAGTATTTTTCAGAGTGATTCAGAAGGGCACAGCTAACATTTGTTTACGAATCAGGGACATCCCTGTAAAGCAGTCACAGTTGAGGAGTTTGGCCTCTGCCCTATTCAACTTTGCCAGTGTTTATCCTGGTCTGATACTGTGTGGCGTTTGTAAGGTGCTACTGTAACATTATTCCCTGCTAGAATGGCTGGTTCTCTTTTCACAGTCATGTCATGCAATTCCACAACAACTGCTGGTAAAGACCCACAGAACAGGATTTGTGTTATGCCATTCCTAATTTCCATTTACATTCCCTCATTGTAATGCATGATATATTTATTTCAGCACCAAGTTATTTGTATATTTGCTGTGGCTTGGTGGGAATTCATGCAGTTGGTTGTGTCAATGGTCTGGGGTTCGAGACTGGCAGAGGTTTTTTCTTTTGCTGCTGAGCAGAACAAGAACCCTGACATAGAGTGACTAAAGTACTTTTAAGCAGTTGTAAGCGGGTTTGCACGGGTTTGCGTGATGCTTAGGGACGCTCAGCTAAGTGCACACATGCGCACAATCACTTAAACCCACTAACTTCTGCTTAAAAGTGCTTACTCCCACTAACCCCCGCACTAATTTCTTTGAAAGTAAAGAAAATGGGGAGATAGGAAAGTGGTGAAGAAAGGGGCACAAAGAGGGACAGACAGTAGGTAAACAAGCTCGGGATGTGCAGGACAGGTGTAGGGAAGGTCCATAGCTGCCCATTTCCTTACCAGCAACAGCTGTGCATATGCAATAAATGTGGAGTGAAATTTGAAACCTTCCAACCCTGGGAGAGGGGTGAGGACAACAAAGTATGTTGTACTGCCAATTATAATTATCAGTTTACATGTCCAGTGGACATGTGTGTGAAATGGGCAGCTATGTATGGGGTGTAATTTTTTTGTGGGTACAGACTGCCCTTTTTTTTTCAGGTGAGAGTGGAAAGTGAGGTAGAGGAAGTAGCTATGTTTGGGGAGGTAGGTTGGGAAGGTAAACAGACAAGACAAACAAGATGCATACGGGGGCAGTGTATGACACATGGGGTGGGTGAACACAATTGATGGGGAAGGATGTTTGGAAATCGCAAGCCCATGAGCCCACAGATGGTAACAGTGGAACTGAGATCCCCACCCATGGGCAGTCACCACTACAGCTTCACAGCCCCGAGGGTGGCTGTGCTGGGGGCTGCATAGGATGGGCAGATTCACCCGTGAGACGTGCCACTCTCGCCTCAAGCTGGTGTAGGGGATCAGCGACTGAATGCTGGATCTCCCTACGTACCACAACCCGGACCCTTTGAAGGGTGACAGGTGGCCCTTCTCCACCCACGCTTGCACGGGGGGGGGGGCGAGCCCCATCCCCTGCAGTGCTTCCACCCGAAGGTGGCACAGGACCAACGGAGGAGGGGAGCCCGAGCTGGGCACTGGACCTGCTGGTGCCAGGTGCACTCGCCAGCTGAGGTGGGACAGGTGGGTCCGCTGGGACCGGCCTTCCCATATGTTCTGTGATTAGGTGTGTTTAATTACAACATAAACAACAGCATTCAAGATTAGTTGTAACAACATGCAGTAATAATCCCATTAACCCAACACACTAAGGTTCCAACAGTTGAACAGCAAGTATAACACATGCATATATTGAACGACAGTGGACATTCCAACAGCATGCAGGGATGATTGGTAGCAACAGGCCACCATGATTGTGGTGTTTGAACAGGGCACATGCATCAAAGTGAATGCAGATATTTATAGACTAGGACATATGTCCCAACAAATGTTTGAGATTACACATACCAATTGAGGTGTGGAATTGCATGGTTTATGCACATACAGTAGGGTGTAGAAAGAAACCTCAATTAACATCTTATAAGTACTTTTAGTCTACACTACATTCCTAGTGACTGCATGTGTATATCCCCTACATGTATTATTACACTTACCAACATGCTTTAGGTTGTGTAATAGGTTTGGCTAGTTCATTATATACCTGTCCTCTATCTGACATACTAACTGTCCAAGATGCAGATGTTACTGGTACATATTTCTTGCTTTTATTTATATTTCTTTATCTACATATATGGATGTGTTCACATGACATTTTCAGTTCAATTTGTACATAACCCTGCATTTCTTGTAGCACAATCACATTTCTGGGGAACAAATTAACAAGCTACTCATGTGCCAGATTTACTTATGCATGCCAGCCAGTCACTGACTGTTGAGGACTGTATATATACTTCACAGATACTAGCACTTCCATCACCCACTTTAGATGGGACTGTCCAACTGTGGGTTCCCAGCAATTATTAAAACAGTACTATTTGTATAATGCAAGGGTACAACAACATTTCAAAGTAAGTGACACAAGACACACTCCAGGTTTTATACCTTTATTAATTACATTACACACTTTTCCACAGGCTCTCTCCTTTATTTGATATTACAGTGCATATGGAAGACATATTCAGAACATATTATACCTTTATTAATAGGTTAGAACACTCTTTTTTAGGCTCGCTCACTTATTTTATATGACAGTACCTGCAGAGATATTATTCTAGACATATTTTACCTTTCTTAATGGATTACTACACTCTTTTTCTGGCTCTCTGACTTTTTTATATGACAGTATACGCAGAGGACTTATTCAGGGCATTTTATGGCTGTATTATTGGACTACGACACTTTCTTTCATGCTCCCTCCCCTATTTTATATAACAATACATGCAGAATAATCACTAACCTGCCTGGTGGCACAGCCTTAGCAGCCTATCTGCATAGGCTTGCTGATTCGCAGCACGGTCACCTGCAGCTGTGAAGTAAATGAAGGGATATTGAGACATACCTATCCATTATACAGAATAAATTATCAATTCTTACATACTGCATTCCATGGCTACCTACTCAGCTGCGGGGCATCTTGCATCCCACAGGCCTCCTGTATCCATTGGTTCAGTAGGTCCTGCTTCCATCTCTTCAGGTCTGCATGATGGTGATGGACCTGCTCACCAGTCCGAGGAACGCCTGTGGCACTGGTGAGGTCATGAGCTAAGTGGTTCCAAGCCTCTGCCTTGTACTCCATCCCGTGGAACTGGCTCTGCAGGAGTCTTGACTCAAGACGGTGGACAAGGAGCCAAACCATGTATTTTGACTCCTCAATGCCCCAACATTGCGCTCGGAAACATGTACCCTCTCCAGCACCAGCCATTCTAACTGCAGATGTGAGCTACAATCAGTTATGGCGAGTATTCCCACCTATGGGTCTTAAATATGCCGCATTTCCTGCACTTTTTTGTGATTGGTCATTTTTGAAAATTCTCGGCTGACTGCAGACCTGCTTAGTAATGGTTAATCTACCATTTCTAAGTATATGTATGTTAACAGTGGCTGTTTTTTCTAAGCTGTCATGGCTTAGTGGTTCAGTACTTTGATTATGGTGCACAGGATCTTGGGTTCGAACCTTGTCATTCATTTTATTTTAATACTGTCCAGACAGGCTAGGGGGTGTAGCTGTGTTTAAGCAACTTTGCTCTACATTGCTCCACGTTGCCCTACGGTGCACTGGTTGGCGCAGCGCACACGTCTACGCAAACCGAGTGCGCTGGGTAAAGCCCTATTTAACTATGGGCAACTTTATTGCACTGGGTAAAGCGCTGCTGAACTACAGGCACCTATATTGCGCTGGGTAAAGTGCTGCTTAACTGCGGGCAATTATATATCAGGATCCTTTAAAAATATATATTTTGTTCACTGATACATAGGCTATTTCACTGCTTTTTAGTAATATTTTAATCATATATGTCAGGTATTATTTCATATACTGATTTAAAACATAAATAGGAAGGGGAATGTTGGGACTTGAACGTGACTGCCTCCTCTTTGTGCAAACGCTCTACCATTATGCTATTGCTATTTGGTGTGATTTGCATAAACATTCTTTGTTATGCTCTACCATGTCTGGATTGCTAACTGCAGCTAAGCAATGGGCACACCCGCGCACACACACGCAGATATGGGCAGCTATTTCGGGAATAAAAAAAATAAATTTAATGTTTTACTTTTTATAACTGTGATGGGGGTTTATAATGTCAGGGAGTGTGGTGTTGGGTGCATGGACATTTGAGCGGACTTGCTCTTCTGTGTTTACATTTTTCTTTTCGAACCCTTGCAGGGGCGTGGACATTTAGACTGCTCGGCAGTCGAACACGCCCCCTGCTTTCCTACACGGTCCGTGTTAGACTTGCGGTTGAGTCAGAATGCCCTCATGAATATTCATGGCACACTGATGTCATACTGTTCAACTGCAGCCTCTGAGTAAGACTTATTTAGTCTTACACGGCAGATTCGTGAATCTGGGGGAAAGACAACCGTGGGTAAATCCACACCCAGAAGTGGGTTATTGCTATTGTACAATGACATAATTTATGAAAAATATATTTACTTTTTTTTAAATAATGGCATTGTATAATGCCTTATTGCTGTCCTTCTGCAGCTTGTAGAGATCCTCTTCCTATTTCTGATATACTGGGCATGCGTATGGGACTTGCATCCCCATGCATACCCAGTACATCAGTGCTTCAAAAAATAAGCAACAGAGAAAAGAAGATCTCTGTTGCTCTGTTTTGTTTCTATTCCTTTTTTTAAATAAAAAAAAATAGTTTGAGGCAATTTAGGGGTAGGAGAGCTGCAATCCCGACTCTTCAGGCATGAGAAAGACAGCTTGAAGAAAATACAAGGGGAATCAGGTACCTTAACACGTACCTGATTCCCCTTGCATTTTCTTCAAGCTATCATTCTCGTATCTGTGGAGTCGGGAGTACAGCTTATTTTTTTTTTTTTTTTTTTAATAAAAAAATTAAAACTTGGACAATATACCAACGGAAAAAAAGTCTGGGCGACCGGACCTTTTCCTTTGGTATATTGTCAGATTTACAATGTGGACGCTGGCCAATCAGCATGCACGTTTTGGAATATTAATGGGGAGTCATTGTATAAATACAGATAGTTAACTTTCTTAGATGTGACCATAATATCTTTGACTTAATGTTCACTAATAAACATGATATTATTAACAGCATACATACTTGTCAACTATTAGGAGTGTACTAATAATTCAATTATTTTCAGTCACACATGTATTCTCACTCACACAAACAAATGTTTAAAATCAAGTAACATTCATTGGGACAACACAGCTAATGAACTAACCAGTTTATCATGCCATTAAACAATCTTGAAGAAAATGCAAGAAAAAAGAAATCAAGAAACCAAAAAACAGGGAATACGTGAAGAGGTACCTTTATGGCTTTCACCCATTCATCATCATCATCATCATCATCAATTTGTTTTTTCCAATACTCTGCATGGAGTTATGTTGTCATGTCAGCTGTTGCCATCTCCCTTGACATAGTGCCACTCTCCGACATTCTTCAACAGTCATGTCTAACTGTTGTAGATCTTCCTTCACAAAATCCATCCCTCTCTTTTGCCAGACATCCTGTTTTCTTCTGCCTTCTTCCAGTCTCTCCAGAATCTTTTTCACCAAAATATCTCCTGCTTTCCTGCACATGTACCTGGACTACCATAGTTGGTTTGATTTTAACCTTCACTGCAATTTGAGCTACCTTGGCTTCTGTTCTGATCTCCTCACTTCTTTGTCTAAAAATCAATGTGCCTCCTACCATCTGTCTCAGGAACTTCATCTCTATTGATATGCTCCCCTCTGACCTGTTTGCTGATGTGGTATGAACAATGGCATACTCAGAGCTGAACCCTGATGCACGGCACTCCCACTGAGAGCCCGTCAGTGAGTTAGAACACTGTTCATACTTGTGTAATTGGATCCTTATGCACAGCCTGCACTAATTCTATCAGTGCTTCTAGGATGTTAAGCCATCACTAGACTGCCCAAATCAGCTTTTTTTGGACATTGTCCTATGCTTTTTCCAAGTCTGGGAATGTTTAATTGCACTCTTACCTCATCTCTCACTTCCTTTCAACTGTCTGCTACACTGCAAACATCAGATCAGTTGTGCTGCATCCTGGGCTTAATCCAGATTAGTGATTTCTCATCTTACTTTCCTACTACTCTACATATTAATTTATTAGTCACCCTTTCCAGCACTGTCTTGTAGTGTGACAGGAGTTTGCTGTCTCTATACTGCCCACTGTTGGGAACGTCTCCTTTGCTCTTGTACATTGTCAATAGAATGCTTATTCTCCACTCACCTGGGATATGCCTTTCTCTTCATGCTACTGTGAGTACCCTCTGGAGACATTTCTCCTCTAACTCACCCAACAAAGTGATCATATTTGCCATGAACTCATCTGAGTTGGCTGCTTTCCCTACTTCATTTTCCTTAGTGTTGTTCTTACTTGTTCTAGGGTGGGGTTTTCTTCCTCTTTCATCCTCTTTCATTGTTGGCTGTATCTGGGCAGTACAGCTTCTGTGGGGTTTACTTCATTCAGAAGCTTGGAGTATTCCTTCTTTCTGCCTTTGATGTACTCTGCACTAATGAATAGGTTATTACTGGAATTCTTTATGAAGGATGCCTGATGGCTATCTTCTTTATGTTTGTGTCTTTGACTTGCAACCTGATAGAGCTTTGTTGTGCCATCTGCCGAGTCTCTTTCCAGAAGCTGGTATAGTGCCTCTGATGCCTTGTTCATTGCTATTGGAAATTCCCCCTTAGCCTCTTTGTTAGCTAATCTGTATTCCTTCTTAGCCTGGTCAATCGTTTCTATCTCCAACTTTTTTCCTGCACTTTCTTTTTTTCTGATAACTTCCTGGACTTCTGCTTTCCAACACCAGCCTTACATTGTACCTTTTTTTCCATACCTGACTCAGTCATATATATTTTATATAGTCTTCACAAAGTTATTTTGAGGTGCTGCCATTCTTCTTCCAGTCATTGGTTCATAGGTAATTCCAGCTAATTCCTCCTTTTCCTCAGGGGCTAGACCCCAGAGTATTTCCTTGAACTCTTGGCCTTTTGTTTCAGTTAACTTCCATGTCTTCAGCCTATTCTCTGTTGACATTAGTCTTCTCTAACCATTGTTGAATGTGTTGTCCAGTGGTTTATGCTGTGGGTTGATTTTCAATGGAGATTATTTTTCAGTCTTTGATTATACCCCACTGCCCTTTCCTTACTAGGAGGAAGTTTACACAAGTTGCATATTGGCCATTCTTGTATTTGATCTTCTGACAGTTTCTCCTGCTGAACCATGGCCATCATCAAGCCATTTTCAGGACAGATGGCTAGAATTGCTTCTCCTGCTTTATTCCTGTTGCCCCACCCATGTGCCCTCCCGTGTGTACCTAGGCAGTCCTCATAACCTGTTCTAGCTGTCCTGATATGAACATTCAGGACCCCCATTATCAATACAAACTCATATTGCTCTGCTTTATTTACAAGATCCTGTAACTGCTGCTGGATGCTTTTCCTTATTATCACAACCCCACTCTGGGGAATAGGCAGAGATGATAAATACTGCTGTATCACAACCTCACTGTGGATAATAAGCACCAATTATAAATACTGCCATATCACAACCCCACTCTGGGGAGTAGACAGAGATTATAAATACTGCCATATCACAACTCCACTGTGGCGAATAGGCAGAGATTATAAATACTGCTGTAGCTTTACAGTGGATTCTGTCTGCCATGAGTCTGTCATTATCTCCTATATCTCTCACCATCTATAGAGAACTCTGCTTCACCACAGTTTGTGTTAAACAGCAAACTGTGGATTGCAAGCTCCTGGATCCACAGAATGTCTAGCCAACTCCTTATCTTATCCATTTCCAAGCTGAGTCCTGTATTGAGTGTAGCAATCCTTAGTTCATATTTAGCAGGTTCACTGATTTTATGTCTTGCTTTCTCTTAACAGAGCTATCCCAAGTAAACCAAGCTGAGCAACTGGACACCAGCTGATCAGTAGTTCATTAGCCCAGTAGATAGTAGCTTATTAACCCACAACTGCTTGGCTTTATGGAAGGCAGAGACACGCATTCAATAAAATAGCTACATAGATCCCTACAATTAATAATATGGGTCCCCTGGCATAAGCTGGATCCTCAACCATCTTATCACTGGCAAATACCCATGCCAATTTTTTGGTGACATTATTCACTGTGATCAAATCATCAGCAAATTTTTACTCCATTGAGTGGGTAACACTAATAACGCACTAAGTCTGTGATCTGTTTCTTCTTCATAGAGGATATAGCACAACACAGATCAGATCTATGCTGTTAGATCGAAATTACATTTCAGCGAAACATGCATGAGAGAACTCACTTTAGCGAAAGTGCATTTTATCAAAAATGCACTTTCGCAAAAAAAAAAAAAAAAAAAAAAAACAATATGCCAAAAAACCTACACAAATAAAACACTACTGATGTTTATGCAGGGGGGCAATTTTTGGTGACATTATTCACTGTGATCAAACCATCAGCAAATTTTTACTCCATTGAGTGGGTAACACTACCATGACACTAAGTCTGTGATCTGTTTCATCTTCATAGAGGATATAGCACAACACAGATCAGATCTATGTTGTTAAATCGAAATTACATTTCAGCAAAACATACATATGCAAACTCACTTTAGCGAAAGTGCATTTTATCGAAAATGCACTTTCACAAAAAAAAAACGACATGCCAAAAAACGTACACAAATAAAACACTACTGATGTTTATGCACCCCACACCCCCCTACTTTAATTTTCTCACTCTGAGATTGCACTACAGTGGGGAAAAGGGAATATTCCCTAATACCTGCTGTACCGCGATCTAAGCAACAGTTTGTTTAGCTGTACAATCAACACTACATGTTGATGTACAACTAAATCTACATGCAAACTGTTTGTTTTTTTTTCATTTTTCTTTTTTGCAAAAGTGCATTTTCGATAAAATGCACTTTTGCAGAAGTGAATTCTCTCAAGTATATTTTGCTTAAATGTACTTTCTATGTTCAGACTAGGACCCCACAGTTCATGTCTAAAATGGTTGATCTATACAACTCTTCTCCTGACAAATTCATTCATTTTTTTTGGGTGTGTTTGAGGTAGAAGTACACAGCATGTTTTTAGGTGATGAGAGGAACCCCACAACCAGAACATACAAATTCCCCACAGGCATTGGATGGCGGTCTAGATCAAACCTAACACTTTGTGCATGGTAGGCAAGGATGTTAATCACTGTGGCAACTGTGTCAATGAGTCATGCATTCACCCAGTGTTATCTCAAGAAGTAGTGGGGAAGCTTGTGATGTAGGAGGTAAGACATATAAGTCTGTTTGCTTTATGTGTGTGTCTGTGGAGGTGGATGTTTGGGGGGTTGGGGTATTAAGGCTGACTGGGAAAGGTATCAAAGTGTATGTTTGTGCATTATGCATGTGTGTGTGTGTGTGTGTGTGTGTGTGTGTGTGTGTGTGTGTGTGTGTGTGTGTGTGTGTGTGTGTGTGTGTGCGAGTATGGGAGCATCTGTAAGTGCCTGATTAAAAACATCATGCGGGTTAATATGTGGAACACTAGCATTGTTGTTTCATCTGTGCTAGGTATACAAACCAGAAACATGGAAATGGGTCACTAATGAGCTTTTGTTCTATGTGGCTGTTGCAGGCCTCTGAATTAGACGTTAGCTCCATAGGTTTAATAGGTCCAGATGTACAGCAATGTTTAGCATTATGGAGTTACCCTTGGTGAATATCCTCTTTTCTGCATGTTCCTGGCAACACTGAAAGCAAAGTAACAGCCAAGAGCCAACCCAGCAAATAATATGAAACCAATGAGCAGTCTGAATTGCAAAAAGTAAAGGTTCCCAGAAAAAGAACTATAAGGAGACAATATTAACGGCTCAGCTATGGTTATAAAGAACTGCCTTAAGCTCCAGAAGATGGAAGCAGTTAGAGCTAATCTAGAGAATTTGATTTGTAATGGTTAGTAGATTAAACAGCTTAACTAAATTGTCTTGTACTTTAGCCTTGAAACAGTGAGCTTGTTTCCATAACTTATACCTGGCTTTCTATGTTTGAAAATGGACTAAACCAACGCATTATTTTTATGACAAGTAACTGACTTTCAATTGCTGTTATACACTATGTTGTAAGCGATACTGGATGTCTATTGAAAAGAGACAGACTGTTTAATCTCTTACTGGTATCACTGTATAACTCGAGTTAGAGAGTCAGAAGCATAGAAAGATCCAAAAAATTTATAATGGAAGTAAATGTCTCTTAGACTTCCACTGAGGAGATTTTGTCATTTTGTTTTGTAAGGAGTTTGAATATTCATTACTAAAATGTCACATTTGAAAATGGTACATGCAGATGAAGACAAATGAAGCATTGTATATGTTAAACAAAGGAAAAACTGTGCAGTCTTTAAGGGTCATTAATTCTGATTTTCTAAGAAATGCATTGATTTAAAAATAACTACATAAGCAGCACTTTTAATCTTTTTCAAATGTTCAGAGTAGATAATGTAAGGACAGTCAAAAGCATGTACAAAGCTTATAGGTTTTACTTTATTAAAACAGTATTGGAAAGCTATCAATGTTATCAGACTGGAACATGAACAAAAATATCAACACAAACATTTTCTTTTCCCATGGAAAAAGCCATTTACAATAATTTTAATCATCTTCTTGGTATAGATTATTTTTGTTCACAAAACTCCATGCAATACAAAATGAACCAGTTGAATGCACTTATCTGGATTGCATCATTCTGTAAATGCTTATAGTGAATGTTAGAGTGCAAATCCAGAAGTTTATGAATTAAAAGATAAAGGCCTATGAGATTACACTAATTATTACAGACACTATAAATAGAATTATCTGACCAAGCTACACTATCTCTGTGGAATAGAGGTATAAAGCTCATACTATACTTGAGACATTCTGGCTTTGAATAGTAGCCCAAGCGCTGAAGCAACCAGAAGAGCAGAATAGAGATAACCCCCAAAGCCATCTTACCAGTCTTAGGGGAAGAATGCAGCTGGTACACTGTAAAACCAACACTGGTGACAAGATAGGCAAGAGGGTGAGGGACAGGCATTCATCAAGCAAGGCACATGTAGGTGAAGACCATTTTGTCAGATTTTCAGAAACATACAAGGTCAGTGGTTACCATTCTGAGAGTCTTGGTTGATCAGACTTCTGCTAAAATGTGAGTCAGGGCAAGAAAAACAAAAAAGGTAATTGTTGACAATGTCACCATTGCAGCTGAGTAGAGTAAATGCCTATTCCAGTGACAGTTAACTGCTATCCCCCAACTATTAATCTATCCAGGGGAGCACTTAGACTGGGGAATAAACTGAGACTGACCCTGCAATGGACAGGAGAAAGGAGGAATCCACATTGTTAGCTGATGATCAGAATGGCCTTGGTGAGACAAAGGCACCTTTAAAAGAAAAGTGACAAAGTCTTTGTCCAAAATTCAAAAACTAAATTCTTCTGAGTTAGTATAAATTAGCATATTAACAAACTATGTTAAAAGTCAGATTTACTCTAGTTAGATAGACCTTAATAGTTTTTGAAAGCTGAAGCTCCAGATCCCTGTAACTTATTTAATTTCTGTTATGCCATATTCATGATAAATAGGTATCTACATCTTCTGTTTTATGTAACTTTTTATGCACATGGTTTTCAAATGTATTGTTGTATGGCAGACTGCTTAAATAACTATTGTAAAATATCCATATATACATGCTCATTGATCCTGAGAAGCATTGATTTTAATTCAAATAAATCATTATAATCGTAATATAGGATTATGGTTATTATTTTCTTATAATATTTTATATATATATATATATATATATATATATATGCAGTTCAATGGAAGTCGTTGCGTCTTTTGGCTTTTCCCGGTTAGGGGTCGCCACAGCGGAACTCTGGTCCACAATTGATTGGCAGTTGATTTTTACTTGCCGAGTTGCCGGCCCTGATGCACAACCTTCAACAAAGGTACGCCCATTCATGCATGTCTCCACACAGAAGACGTTCTGGCTGAGAATCGAACGGGACAACATCTTGCTGTGAGGCGACAATACTACCGCAGCATCACCACCGCAGTACAATGGAAGAGTGTCGTGATAACTGACAATACATACATATCTATACCTATGTCTATCTATATGTGTGTATATATATATATATATATATATATATATATATATATATATATATATATATATATATATATATACACATATACACACACACACACACACACACACACACAGACACACACACACACACACATATATATATATATATATATATGCACACACACACACACACACACACACACACACACACACACACACACACACACACACACACACACATATATATATAGCAAAAGATGATCACAAAACACTCAATGATTTTCTAGAAATAATTTTAAACCGGAAGAGCCAGGGTTGAATATTTTGCCACTTAGAATGATATACACTGCTTTCCTAAACCAAGGATAAAAGAAACTATAAATTATAGGATTAAAACCAGAATTAAAATATGCAATCCATGTGAAAGCTTCATATAGAACTGCTGGGATAGCATAATTTAGAAAAGAATCAAACATGACTGCAGACATACAGGGGAACCAGCATACTATAAATACACCCAATACTACACCCAATGTTTTAGCTGCTTTTCTTTCACTTTTGCTGGAGATATATGCTTTGTTTTTCTTAGAGCCTTCACTTCTGCTGCCAATCTCCCGAGCATGTCTCCTTGCTACAACAAAAATCTTACTGTAAACACAAACCATTACTGTAGCTGGAAGAATGACTGTAGCAACAGAAACTAATACAGCCCACAGTTTGTTGAACAAAAATATACACATACCAGTACAAGTGACTGATGCAGCATAATCCCTGATTCCATCTAAAGTTACTTCTGACATAACAATTCCAAAAGCAGACATGAATGACATTGTCCAGCTTACTATTATAAATATTATCACTGTGGAAAAAGTTATTTTTGCATAATAGTGTAAAGGGTCACACACCGCATAGTGACGGTCAGCTGCTATAAAACTAAGGTGAAAAATGGAACATGTGCAGAACATTAAATCAAAACTTGTATGGATTTTACATAATCTTTCTCCATAATACCAGCAGGACTCAATAGTTCTTACCATGCTGTATGGCATAATAATGAAGCCTACAAGAAAATCAACAACTGCCAAAGAGCAAATTAAAATATTTGTAGGGCGATGGAGTTGCTTGAAATGCATTACAGATATAATTACTAGTAAATTTCCACACATTGTTATTACAATAAAGCAAATGACAGTCATGTACAGAGCAATATGAACCACTGGTAACCTTAAACTTTTGATGCAGGAATTATTTATAGCCGGATAACAGTACTCAGGCTCATTGTCAGAAAACATTGTTCTACAACATTGTTCCTCAAAGAGCTTAACTGGTTGACGAAAGATATCCCTGGAACTTTTCTGTTATTTTATGGAGTCTAAAATAAAACAGAATGCAAAATTAACATTAGGTAACATCAGACTATTTGAGCATTATTGCACTGTATGTGATGTGTCTAGTTTAGCAACTAATAAAAAAGTTGAGTGCAACAATTTTCTTTTAAGCATTATCCTGAATATACCTGTGATAAAGGGAAATGCTGCCAGCCCATCTAGCTTGAATTTTGTAAATAATTATATGTCATTTGTGAATACTAATATGATTTCTATAGAAATGTAACAGAAGTGTGGAGAAATGTAAACTAAGGATTTCCATCATTTGCTAAAAGATCTGACGGCTATGTATTTTTCTCAGGGAGATGATAAATGCTGGTAGCTTCTGACAAAGGGGGTTTAGCTTGGGAGCTAAAGTCAGGTGACAAAAAGTGATGTCATGCTGAAAGTATCCCAGCAGCAATATTTGAGATATTAATTTAAGAACTCTCTGAGAGAGAGTTGGGGGGAGGGGGCATTTTGTATTTTGTCTTTGATGTAACAACATCAGCTGAAAACATCCACTCACCACCTTTTGCACTTTCTTGCTGTAAGTAAGTTTTTAGGGCATAGTAACTCTTTTAGACTCAGAGAGGAATATAGCAAAGTATAGCTTAGATGTTATCTTTATTTATTTGAGACTGTCCTGCAATGTTGTTTTAAATATTTCCTGTGATTTGAACTCTGATTTAACCGATTACTTACTGAGTATTGTCTTGTTCTTTTATTATTTATTATTAAATCTATTTAAACCTTTCAGTTGTAGCTGGTCTGTTTAGAGAAATTTAAGCTCCTAGAGTACTTGCCTAGGTATTTAGTGACACTATACAGGCCACTCTTAATAACCTGGCTTGGTCAAACTACCATTTTGATGAAGAGTGGCTGGTGGCAGTTGGAACTACCTTATAGTCTGGGCAGAAGGGGGCATAGCTAGTAAACCTGTGCCAGCCTTCCCCAGGTGTGTGCTTGTATAAAAATCAAACCTCTAAGTGTGTGTGTTTCAGCTACTTGGGCAGGGACACAAATCACTGGTTGGACAGAGGGGGTGCTAGAGGTCTTAACCTGGCCACTCAGCTGAGATCCCAACTCTATAGCTGTGCCAGTGGGGAGTATTATTGGAGATCTGGAGAAGGAGGGAGAAACCAGCCCCGACTGACTGCGATCTCTGCGCTCTTAAGGGAAATTGCACTTTACTGTGTGTGTTCTTGTCATCCTCCCAGTGTGTACTTCCCTCACTGTTGCCACTTATGAGGACTGAGGCTCCTTGATTACTGGGCCAGTGCTGGGGCATCACATATTAATTGGTTGGCAGTGGTGGGATATCCACATCATATATTAATTGACTTGGAGTGGTGTGGATAATGAATTCCTGTAGCCTGTAAACAGTGGTCACTAGGGAAGGTGTTTGTAGTCTCAATCAGCCACACAGTGAACATTCAAAGTTTCATATCACAATTGTTTTATTTATTTATTTTTTTTGTTAGCTTAGTTAGTCAGGGAGAGCAGGCAATCATGTCAGCAGAGGAGTATGGCAAGCTGACAAGGAGCCAGTTGGCTGAGATGTGCCAGGCTAAAGGACTGGTGCATGCCAAACTGACTAAAGCAGAATAGATTGTAGCCTTGAGCACAGCTGCATCACAGACCAGCAAGCAGGTGGGCAATCAGACTGGCCTTGGGAATGTACAACGCTCAGAAAATTGACAGTTCAACCTTTCCACAGAGGACTTAAAAATCCATCTGGAGTTAAAGAGATGAACTGGAGACCACACATTTGGAATTAGAAGCAGCAGAGAGACTGTGTCATCTGGAGGCTGAGAAAAATGAGAAACTGGGGTGTCTGAAAACTGAGGAGAATGAGAGGCAGAGGCAACATGAAAAGGAGATACTTACTCTTCACCAGGGATATGGAGGTAATGGAGAAGGGAGTAACAGAACCCCAGAAGTAACAAAGGTCAGTAAATTTCTTCCACAATCTACAGAGGGGGATAGTTTTGATAGTTTCATTCATATGTTTAAAAGGGTATGTAAACAGTATAATGTTGACCAAAGGCTCAGGTATGGTTTTTGACCCCCTTACTCCATGGTAAAGCTGTAACTGCTATTTCTAAATTGTCTGATACTACTTACTTAAATTATAATACTGAAAAAAAACTGTCTTTTAGTTAACATCTGAAGCTGATAGGAAAATTTTTCATAAGCATAGATGCAAGGCAGATGAAAGTGTGTGTGTGAATATATTGCTGAACTATGCACTTATTTTCAAAGGTGGGTGAGTGGATGTCAGGTCACCACTTTTGAAGGGCTGGCAGACCTTTTGGTGAGGTAACAAGCCCTTAGCACTTTGCCTGAGGACATGTGACTCTGGTTAGCAGATAGACAATGCAGTACTGCAGATAAGTTGGGGAAGAAGGGAGACCTATACCTAGCAGGCAGGGCATCACTGCACAGGAAAGGGACACCATCATGAGTCTAAGGGAACCAGTGGTGGGCAGCCCAAATGGCCCAAACAGAGTCTGCTAGTAGAAGGAGAAGCCAGTAGTTCAGGTACATGTGCAGGGCCAAGGGTTAAATATTTTAAATGCAACAGATCAGGCCATGTAGCATATAAATGACCACGGAGGCAAGGTGGGTGACAAAAGGTGGGAAAGACAGTAAGTTGGAATGACAGAATGCCAGCAGTAAGTTGTCTCGAGACAGCAAGGGTACCAAACTACCACAAGAAGTTATAGCCTATCTTAGTAAATGGGAAAGAGGCCATTTCTAAGAGTGACACAGCCTTTTCCCTAACCATTATGAAGCCTACAATGGTTAAACAGGAACACTACTTGTATGGGCAGTCTACTCTAATCAGACATTTAGGGGAGACCCCATTCCAAATATCATTGTCTAGGGTTTACCTTAACTGGGAGGGTGGAAAAGGAAGCAAGAAATTAGGTGTGTTTGAGGATATCCCTGCAGATGTCCTGATAGGGAATGATTTTGATAAAGCAGTACCTTGTGTGCATACAGTCACATGCAGTCAGGCTGGGAGACAAGCATGTGGGTCTTGTAGCCTGAGGGAGTCTTAGACAGACAGCACACTTACAGCCAGGACTGGTGAGGTGGTTAGTTTAGGGATTGAGCTATCCTGTAGCAGTGAGACTGAAGGTGAGCCACAGCAGCTTGTGGGTACTGATGTTCCCTTGCACAGAGTGACTGCAAGGGCTGAGATGAGTAGTAGTACCCAGACTGACAGTGAGGCACCACTGTCAAAGAATGCCAGACTTCCTGTCAAAGGGGAGCTGGGAAGGGTTACCAAGAGAGAGTTGAGACATGCTCAGCTCTCACACCCTACATTACAAGGCCTTAGCAAGGTAACAAGTGAGGCACCTGATTCTCAAGGGAAGGATGAATCTGTATACTGGGACAAAAGGTTACTGTATAGAAGGTGGACCCCTGAGGGAGGGCTAGAGGGTGAGAGAATAAAGCAGTTGGTAGTGCCTAGAGCCTACCACCTGTCACTTCTAGCCACAGCCCATGATATTCCCTATGTAGGACATATGAGCATAAAACATACAAAGAGACATATTATGCAGAATTTTTATTGGTCTGGGGTTTCCAGAGATGTAACAAGGTACTGCAGGACCTGTAAGCAGTGCCAAAAGGTAGACAAGGCAGGAGACAAGGTGAAACCTCCTTTGTTGCCTTTGCCTGTGATTGAGGAGCCATTTCAGAGGCTAGCTATGGATATTGTGGGGCCTCTGAGTACCCCAAGTTCCACAGGGAAATAGTATATCCTATTGGTAGTAGATTATGATGCAAGATACTCTGAGGCAGTGGCTATGTCCTCCATTGAGACAAACAAGGTAGCAGATGCTTTGTTAGAGATTTTCAGCTGGGTAGGTTTCCCAAAAATATACTGACTGACAGAGGTGCCAATTTCATGTCAGACCTGCTGGCTTGTCTGTGGAAGCACTTTGGGGTGAAGCACCTAAAGACCACCCCGTACCATCCCCAGACTAATGGTCTTGTTGAGAGGTTAAACTCTACACTCAAGACCATGCTATGGGCATTTGCAGACTAGTTTAAGAGAGACTGAGACAAATATTTTCCCCATCTGTTGTTTGCTTACAGAAAGGTGCCCCAGGAATGCAAAGGTTTTTCACCCTTTGAGTTACAGTAAGGGCGTAGGGTTAGGGGACCTCTAGATTTGATTTGAGATGAGTTGGAGTGCGAGTGTGAATCCCAAAAGGAGTCTGTTGGGGCATATATCCTAAACCTCAGGACAAGGCTCAGGGAACTCACGGGCTTGGCTCAGAAGAACCTGGCAGAAGCCCAACAGCGAAAAAGGTCTAGTATAACAGGAATGCTCAAGCCCATGAGTATGCTGTGGGGCAGAAGATTATGGTTCTCATTTCTGTCAGACACAACAAGCTGCAAGGAGCTTGAGAGGGACCCTTCAAGATGGTAAGGAAGGCCAATGATGTTAACTACATGGTAGAACTGCTAGACAGGAGGCAGGGACACAAACTGTACCATGTTAACATGATGAAACCTTACCATGACAGGGAGGCCCTTGTGCTAAGTATTAGCAAGTAGGAGGCAGCAGGAGTCTGAGGGGGATCTATGGCTACAGGGCACCAGCCAGCCAAATCCCAAATTACTATGGTTGAGCCTAGGGTTACAAGCATGTGAAAGGACAGTGCAGCACTGTACTGGGGCAGCTGGAATCTCAAGACAAGGAAAGGGGTAAGGTACTCCCAGATAAGCCCAATCCTCTCAAGCGACATTTCTCAAGGGTCACTTGAAAAACTAGCTTGAGTTTTCGGGGGGGGTTGACAAAGAGAAATACTGCTAGCCCAGCTAGCTGGAATTTTGTAAATAATTATATGCCATTTGTAAACATTAATATGATTTATATAGAAATGTAACAGAAGGAGATACTGCCAGCACAGCTAGCTGGAATTTTGTAAATAATTCTATGTCATTTGTGAATATTGATATGATTTCTACAGAAGTGTGTGTAAAGTACTTAGCTAAAATGTAACCACAGCATGCCCAGTTGGAATAGAACAGGAATATACCCACACTATTGTGGCTGTTTAGATGTACATGTTTATGGAAACTTGAACACAGGAGGTTAACTTGAAACATTCAGAGAAAATTAAGATAAAACAGATGATAGGAGTCAAAACACGGCTGAGGCAATCAACTGTCCCTTTGTAAAAATACTCTGTGCATATAAATCCTCTGGAATAAACTGCAGCGTTAAAATCAGAAATGATTTATTAAATGACAGAACGAGTTAGCTCTTTCACCTTAGATGGCTTCTTCAGACTCAGAATACAAAAATACAAAAACCCTGACAGTTTAAATAGTCAAAAGAGCGGGAAATTCAAATAATCAAATAATCAGCAGCAATAATTAGATGTAATAAAATGAAACAACACAATCACTCTCTTAAAGAAAAAACATGGTAGCAACTAACTGCATAATTAATTAGACTCTAATAATAACTGCATATACACATAAAAACTGTATTTGAAAGCTATATTTATACATAAACTTTCAGTTTCTTCATTTTCAAAAAAGGTTTAACAGAGAGCGTAGTATTAAGGCCTGGTGGAATGTCAGATCTAAACCTTAATATCCAAATGTTCTCCCTGCTTGCTGTGTGATTCCTGATGTCCCCTCCCCTAGCATTGACATGGACTTGCTCAATAATCTTAAACTTGAATGTGTGGTTAATACCACACTCCATGACATGTCTGGCTAGGGCATTGGTCTTCTGTAACATCCTAATACCGTAAAGGTGCTCACGTATCCGGTCCTTCAAGCGTCTATTGGTCTTGCCAACATAGAATGACCCACAACGTTGACAAATGGCCAAATAGACCACATTACAAGTAAAACAGTCACCATTCACTTTAAAATGGTAATTGTATCTGGTAACTAGATGTGTGAAATTGTTGGTGGAATCAATAAAATGACAAAAGTTACATGAGTCACAGGGATGGGTGCCATGATGTGAAACATTAGGAATTGGTTCAGTCTGCCCTTTATCACAGAGTATCCTTTTCAAATTCTTTTTGTTTTTATATCTAAAACATGGTGTATCACCTAAAATCTCCTTAATGTGTGGATCTACCATTAAAACATTCCAGTGAGAGTTGACAACTTCCCTGGTGAACCCTACATCATGGGTATAAAATATGGAGAATGCTGTTCTATTAAAGTTCGTATTATCAAATGTGTTCTGGGTTACAATATCCCTCTGAACAGAAAAATAAGGGGCTGCTATACTCTCCCTGGATTCAAAAAGATGTACTGTGCCTATGGCTATATCTGAATTACTATATCCCCGTTCTAGTAACCTTTCACTAAGATCACATAGGTCATGTTCATACCCTGTTAGGCTAGGATTATACCTTGACACCCTCATGGATTTACCTTTAACTATGTTGTGGAAAACATATTGCGCCCATAGCTACGCCATCTATTTGTAAAAAACATTTCCCTTGGAAATAAAAAAGATTATTGTATAAGACTAATTGTAAAAGGGAAATGAGAAGATTGACTTTAACATCAGACATGTCAGATTCTCTAAAGAGGTAACGATGTATCATATCTATGCCAGCCTGATTTGGAATAACTGTAAACAAGGATTGTATGTCCATGGTTACAAATATAACATCACTAATATCTGCCATATCTTTAAGACTTCCTGTGCCAACAGCTACGCCAATCTATTCATGGCTCAATGGGAATTTGATCACATGTACCAATTACCAGCTTTTAAAGAACATGTATTGTTCTACAGACGTTTTGTAGACGACCTTTTCTTTTTATGGAAAGGTACTATTAATTGTTTACATGCATTTATTAATGAGATCAATATGGCTACGCCATATCTTAAGTTTAGTCATGAGGTCTCTGATACTAAAATTTCTTTTTTAGACATTTTTGTTGAAAAATTGCCTAGTGGACTTATTAATACAGGACTTTTTAGGAAATCATGCCATAGAAACACATTATTGCACCGTTGCAGTATGCATCCACATATTCCATACTTTTCTTAGGTTTAGGAATATTGGAGATATGGAGCAGCCCTTTATTAACGTTCAGAGGTTTATTGTAATATAGAACATTTTTTTATATACGAACTACCCATACCAGGCAGGTCAACTCTTTTATACCCAAGCGATGTAGGGTCACTCAAATACACATTAAGGAGATTTTATTTAATGGTAGATCCGTTACTACAGATTTTAGATGATACAAAATGTTTTAGACTCAAAACAACAAGAATTTAAAGGAGCACCGTGATGTTTCACAGACTTCACCAATTGGCATTTTGCCCTGTGGTTTGTCATCCCTGTTTTTCATGTAACTTTTTTCATTTTACTGATTCATACTTCATTTACATATATCATTTACCTTTGTACAGTGACTGAAAAGTGAATGGTGACTCATTTGGTCTCGCTTCAGTGGTCTACGGCTTTTTCATGCTCTGGTCCATGTTAGACGCTATACATCAAGTTACGCTTACCTTTACGATACATGAGCACCTTTATTTGTTAGTTACCTAGCCAGACCAATGCCCTAGCCAGACATAAGTCATGGAGTGGTATTAACCACAACATTCAAGTTTAAGATTATTGAGCAAGTCATGACATCGAATAGGGAGGGGACAGCAGAATCACACAGCAAGTGAGAGAAACATTTGGATATGGCAGGACAGGCGCTTCACCAGGGCCAATACTACGCCTCTGTTAAACCTTTTTGAAAATGCTGAAAGGAAAAGTTTAGCAATAATACGCTTTTTTCAAATTTATGGTTATATGTATATGCAGTTATTATTAGAGTCTAATTAATTATGTTGTTACAACTTTTTATGTTTTTCTTTAAGAGTGTTGGTGTTTTTTTATTTTATTAATGTCATGTTATTTACATTTTTTGATTTGAATTTTCTGCTCTTTTTGACTATTTAAACGTCAGATTTTTTGTATTTTTTGATTTTCTGAGTCTATCTAAGCCTCTGTTATGAAAAGCGCTAAATTCTCGTTTCTTTCATTTATTAAAACATCGCTGATTTTAACGCTGCAGTTTATTCCAGAGTATTTATTACAAGAGTATTTTTACAAAGGGACAGTTGATTGCCAGCTGTTTTATCTGTTCTATCATCTGTTTTATCTTACTTTTGATTCATATCTTCATTTACAGGAGTCATTTATTCATTTTTTGTTCTATTTTTGTTTATAATAGTGAGAAAAATGTTTTGAAATCGTTTTGTTTCTAAGTGATGTAATAAAAGTGATGTCATTTCTCAGTTTCAATACATATGACTAGATGTAGAGAATTTTGCATTTTATTTTGGTCCAAGTGTGAATAATTTCACAACTTTTTTACATATAAATCGCCTGAGGCTAAATGTATTTTTTACATTGTATTTTTTTTACAGGGAGCTGAAGAATGCTGGGTTTAGCTGGGGGAACTAAAGTCAGGGGACAAAAAGTGATGTCATGCTGCAAGTATCCCAGAAGCAATATTTGAGAGAGAGAGAGAGAGAGAGGAGAGAGAGAGAGGTTTTGATTTGTCTTTGCCTTTGTCTCTAACTCCCATCACCTAGAACCATCCACCTGCCTTTCCTGTTGTATTTTTGCTTTATATTTGTAACTTTAGTAACTCTAGATAGAATATAATAGAATATAATATAGTATTTTCTTTTTCTTTTTTTTCTTTATCAATAGCAATATTGCAATTAATATTTTTGAATTTTTTGTGATGATGTAACTGATTAACTGATTATTGTGTTATTATTTTTTATTTATTATTTAATATTATAAAATATTTAATTTTGTCAATTGTGTCTTTATTATATTTAGATATCTTAGGGTACTTGCATATGTATTCGGTGACAGTGTACAGGCCACTCCCAATAGCCTGGCTTGGGCAAACAAACTACATTTGGACGATTAGGATTAATTAAACAGTAGGATTGCCCACCTGCTAAGGCGGGCCTTAATATATATGATGGAACCCTGGTGGCTGGTGGCAGCCAGAACTAGTCTGGGCATGCAGAAGGGGCAGCATACTAAAAAGCCTGTGCCAGCCTTTTCCCAGTGTGGTGTGTGTGTTTGTATATAAATCAAACCTTTAAGTGTGTGTGTGTGTGTGGGTGGCAGAGACACAAAGCACTGGGTGGACAGAAAGGGTGTTGGAGGGCTTAGCTTGGCTGCTCAGCTGAGATCTCAGCTCTATAGCTGTACCATGGGGAGTTTTATTGGGGACCTAGAGGAGGAGAAACCAGGCCCAAACTGACTGTGGTCTCTGTGTTCTTAAGTCTGGAAATTGCACTCACTGGTGTGTGTGTGTCATCCTCCATGTGTATGTCCCCCAATGTTGCCAGTGGTGAGGATTGAGGCTCCTTGATTACTGGGCCAGTGCTGGGGCATCACAATATATATATATATATATATATATATATATATATATATATATATATATATAAAACTATTAATTTTAATCTAATCAGAAGACTTTTACTGCTTGAGAAATGTTTCTACAAATGTATTGAAAATCCTTGAAGAGTTGAAGAAAAGGTAACCAGTGCAAACAAAACATAACAACTATTATATATATACTTTAAGAAGTTAGAAGAACTCAAGATAGCACAGATTTTACAAAACTTCTTATTCTGAAGACAATATTAAGTGCAGTCAGAAATTCCAAGGAAAGGCAGCTTAGAAGAATTATGAAGATACATTTTAAATGGAAGTATTGGTAACATATAAAACAACATTTCAGAATAGATTGCACAGTGCAAAATCTAAGATAATTAAAATGTAAAACAGACAAATACAAGCAAATTAACTTATAGATGTGAATATGCAGAACCAAATCAACAAGTTACAGAATTGACAAAACAGTTATTATAGTAAATGCAAGGAGCAAGTCACCATTTTTTTCATGGGTTCCTCCTACACACACACAGACACAAACATATAAATACACCATGATTTTCAACTGTCTTCCCTAAATTACGATCCTGAAATAAAGAGTGTTTTATAGAATAATGTAAAAAACTGCTGGGCAATTAAAATTTTAAATAAGAAGATTATTATTATTATCAAATATTATAATTGCTCCATTAAGCATTTCTGACTTCACAGTGATGTTTGCTGATGCACTTGTAGATCTACATGTTTTCTTATTTTTTTTTTCAATGCATTCTGCTTCCTTTGCCACTGCTCTGTTATTTTACATCCTAGTTTACCATGTAGCAGCTCAAATTAAGAAAGCAAACTAAAATATAATAATTTGTCCAAAGAGCTAAGTGCTGTACAAATAATTGTTTTTCATAAGAATAGAAACAAATCGAAAAAAAAAATGTTTTTACCTTTCTTAATGTTTTATTCTCATTCCCTGCATGAGTCTTAGTCAAATTTTTGACAATTGTCAAGAATTGTTAATGGCTGCTTTTTATTACATTTACATGCTTATTACATTTGTAACACAGTTCATATTTCTACAAGGAGAATAGCTGACCAAAGTGTGAAAGTAGCAGCTGTCTTCACTTCTTTGTTACAAAAACAGGCCGATTAGTTGAAATCCAGCATCAAGTAGCAGTTAAACACAGTTCAAAATGTCAAAGGTCACTACTAAGTTTTAAAATAATGAAAAAAAATTGACCAGACTTAGGTTGGTATTCATAGACTTGGGCTTTGCAAATGACTTACAATTATCTGCAAACAGATAATAAAATATGGTTACTGAAAGGCATTTGTGATGAATATGGAAAAGTGAAGTATTTTAATGAAACAAGTCCAGTTATCGCAAAAGGACTGGGAACATCTGGACTGTAACTCCTGCAATATTATTTATGCCAGTATTTGCTCCACCTGTAATAGCTTTTACATGGGTAAAATGGTCAGAAAGTTATCTAATAGAATCAAGGAACATTTAGCATCCATCTGACACTCAGACAACAAAAGTGCCATAGCCAAACACAATAGTGTTTGCATTGGTTTCATAGGATAAAAGTTTGTTACACTAGAAAATATTCCCCACTTCATTAGGGACATGGAAACCTTCTTAAATGTGTGACAACTCACATACCAGCTAATCCTGGAGGCTGACATCCCCCCAGGCCTCAGCGAACACTTAAACATAAAATGTGCTCTGAAATGTTCATCTAACCCATCTAGTTTTTATCTAAGACATTAACAACTATGATCAGTGTACATACAAGTTAAGACTGTGCCACAGCACCATCAGTTTGTCAACAGCAAAACTCTTCTGAAACTTTAAGCACTGTCTACCTTTACTTGTTTCAGCAGTATCACAACCTGTTTTTCAGTCTAGTACTCATACAAACTTCTAAACATGTACAGCGCTGCCTAACTTTGATCCTTAGTATTTAATAAGTTGTCAATTGTTTTGTTCTATGCGACAGTGCCACTTGTTTATCAGTTGTTGAATCAACATATTTTTTAATTGTCTTAATCCATCTGACAGTGCTACCTATTTTTCAGAAATGTACTAGAATGAACCTCTAAATGATTAAAGGACCACCTATCTTTAATTCAGTTTCTGTATCTTCAATTGTTAGTTCAGTTTCTTTCCAGTTTTTTACCTAATCCATTTTTCTGTTTTTTCTTAAACCTGATTGGTCAGAACTGCTAAGCAGCACTTATTATTTTCTGATAAAGTTCTAAATAATAAAGAAACAAAAGCGCTCAAAAATTCAACAGTTCAGCATGTTTTGTCTTGTGACTTCATGGGACCCTTTTCTATTCCTAAGCTGTATAAAGTTCAAAATTACAAAGTAACAAATTATTTTTGAAAATTGTGAGGGTTTGTATAATTTTTTTCACATATCTTGGGTGAGCGCTGCTGAGCACAGTCATGCTGAAAATGTCTGATGAAAACAACAGACTGCACAGTGCTTAAGATGGAATTTTGACAAAGAAGAAGGATTTATAAGTTTTTATGTAACAGTATCCTTTTGTGGACATTCTGATGGTTTTATTAAAATATAGAAAGGGACAGATAGGAAAGAATGATAAAGAGGAGACAAAAGAAATAGTGGAACACACAAGGGAAACATCAAGAAGGTTTGTCCTGGAGGAGGTGAGAGAGGATGAGTGCAATGTTTTTGCTGCGAATTGAGTCCCTATTTTTTTTCATTTTTTTAATGATTGGGTAGTATAGGTAGGGAAAAGGTAAAAGGGTATAAAAGAAAGAATAAGTGAAGAAGGGCCAAGGAAGTGCCAGCTGATGGCCAATCTACACAACCTCAAACACATCCACTGCCAGATGGGGTCATAGTGGAGGACCTCAATGTTGAGGAGGTAGGAGCCTGTGTTGGTGAGCTGGCTGGCACCAACTGGAAGAGCATGGTTGAATTCTCTTGTCCACTACCTCCAGCAGTACATCCTCTATCAAGCTCCAAAGCTCCGTTTCTTTGAGGATTGCCAGGCTGCTATATGCAGGAGTGCCTGCAGGATTGGTGCCTCCAGTCTCACCTGTGAGGACATCTGATGGGCAGAGAGTGAACTGTCCCTAGCCTGGAAGGTAAATCCTTGGCTTGCTCCTGAGGGATTTGAACCTGCAAAAAAGGAAAATAAATGGGAGAGAAACAAAACAATACAGAAGAAAGAAATACATAATCAAAATAAGAAAATCGGGGTGGGGTTGGGGAGAGATAAAACTGAAAAAGTACACTAAATCCAGACTATAAAGTTTACATGCCATACATACACTATTCAAATACAGCAGTGACATATTTATTGAAGTAAAACTTGTGTATGGGAAGTGCTTATGCATGTACTGAGAGTAGTGATTTGGGATGTGCTTTTGTACTTGGGAAGAATGATATGAGTAGTGCTTTATGCATATTTATGTGTGTGTCTCTCAAATTATGTACATTGCAATGCATTCAATACAGTACCAAAATACTCTACAATTAATCATATTAGCTTGAACAGTAATGGGTTCAGTTACATTTCTTTTATCTGCAAAGCTATAAAAATAATTCCGTTATTTCCAATAAAGAAAACAGTTGAAACAGAGCACAGCAATTTTCTATAGACAGACAGACACACACACACACACACACACACACACACACACACACACACACACACACACACACACACACACACACACACACACGCATAATTTTCATTTTTACAGTACTATAATGATTTTAAATCCTTTTAGTATGCTTCTTATACATATTACAAAAAAGTAAGAAAAATATTCTCTCAGGCTTCAGTTATACTTACCAGGAGAGTCAATGTCATTGCTGGTGATTGTAGTTAATTTTTTCTTCAGCTATAATTAAAAGAGAGAAGTCGATTCTTGTTTACTTGCATTTTCACTATCCATCTTTATATATACATTTTCACTATATATATATATATATATATATATATATATATATATATATATATATATATATATATATATATATATATATGGATCCCCTTTACATGGTCAGCATTTCATATAGTCAAAGACCATATGGCCAAGAAACAAACCAAGAACCAAAAAATCAATGAAGACAAAGTCCAAGCCGACAAGAATTTTTTGACAACAGATAAACTTCACCATTCACCATTGACCTAGGTTTTGTCCCAAAACTCGGACTTCTTCAGAATGATTAAACCAACTCTGAACACACTTAAATATGCAATGCATTCCAATTAACCAATTAAATAAAATATCAATTAGACAATCAATTGTTATTAATAATAAAAACACCTACATAACCTTTGCTATAAAAATAAAACCTAACCAATGTTGCCTGTCAAACCCTATCATAAAAAACGATTTAATATAACAACTATAATATAAAAGTAAAAATATAACTAAAATTACAAGTAAAAGTAATGCATTGGAGTACGATGATACCAAAAACAAATTACAAAAAAGTATATATATAAATAGGAATATATATAAAATAAAACATAACATATATGTATGAATATATAAAAAAGTGTATATATATACCTGCATTAAATTATAATTCTAGATTTTTAAGTCTGTCCTATAATGTGTTTCAACTTAAGTAAAGGGTTAATGGAACTGTAGTTGTTGAGTCCAGGGTAGTTGTGTGCATTTAACCTAAGCTGCCATTTTAATTCACATACATCCAAATGTAAATCCATAATCCTACCCTGTTCATCAACTATCACTTGTTGTCAGATACAAAATTTAAAAGTGTGATTGGCATTTCCCACCAAGTGTCTTGTTAGGGCATTAGTAGTTTTAGCATGTTTAATATCTAATAAGTGCTCCTTAACCCTTTCCCTAAAATTCCTACACGTCTTGCCTACATAAAATGCGTTACGATCCTGACATTTGGCAAGGTAAACCATGTTTTTAGTATAACAATCAAAATGACCTAAGACAGAAATAAAATAATTATTAATCATTAGCCTACTACCTGTTGGCAAAATGTGGGAACAAATGGAGCATCTTCCGCATTTAAAATTACCAATGCTTCTATTAGTGGAAGGCCCCCTAACCAATAAATTACTTTCAAAAATGTCCTTAAATGCTAAATCCTTTCTATAAACAAACATGGGTTTCTTTTCAAAATGTGACACAAAATCTTTTTCCATATGGAAAATACCCCAGTTCCTGTGAATAATCTTTTTATGGCCGAGACCATCCCCGGGATTCATGAAGCTTGGCGCAAGGACGGCGTTAGCCTTGCGCCAACTGTGCGACGTAGAGATGGCGCAGCAGCACCACATGCATATTAATGAAGGTGCACTGCTGCAATGTCCACATGCATAGGAAACGTGCGCGAGTGCAGGGGGCGTGTCTAAGCACTGCACAGAGGCATGAACATGTCGGCTGCATAGGCGCAACCTAAAATGCTGACTAGTACAGCCTGCCTCTAATAATAATCACTCCTGTCAGTGTCTGTGTATACTGAAATGTATGCAAAGCATACAAGACAGTTTTGTGAACATCAAAATAAAAAGTTAACAAAAAGGCACGTAGCTGAATATTGAGTCCCCATCCCTTGAAAAAATGACATTTAATACCCCGTGCCCGTATTCCATTGTAGTGTTGATAGTTATACCAAGTAGAATTGAAACGCAGTGTGTTAGCGTGCCACCACCATTTGCTAAACCTAGCCCAATGGTTAGGGTTAGCACCTGTCCCACATTGGGAGGGACAGTTCCCCTCTGGGCAGTTGTGTCCATACCAAAACCATTATAAATGTTAAATGTCCTGCGATTGTAGGACATAATTATGTCCCATATGTTATGTTGTTGCATCATTCTGCTTTTCCCGATTAGGGGTCACCACAGCAGAACTCTGGTCTGCTAATGATTGGCAGTAGATTTTTACCGAGTTGCCAGCCCTGATGCACAACCTTCAACGAAGGTACGCCCATTCACGCATGTCTCCACACAGAAGACGCTTTAGCTAAGAATCAAACAGGACAACGTCTTACTGTGAGGCAACAATGCTACCGCAGCACTTATGTCCCATATTTTATGTACTAGTCCCAAACAATACTTATTTCCATATGTAAAATACGTAAATGTTACAGGAAACAGAATAAGCAACTAAACAAAACAGAATAAGCAACTAAACTGCTACAACAATAAGCTTACATTTAGGCATAAAACTAAAGTACTATCCTTTGTACTGACCATGGGTATGTGTTGGCCTATAAAATCTGATGTGTGTCCCGAAAATGTCCCATTTTGGCCATATGAAAAGGTGGTATTTGCGTGTACCTATGTGCGTGAAGTACAGCATGTGGAAGATCACAAATGCTAGGGTAGCCCTCACAACCATATTGGTACCACAGATATGTAATGTACGCAATGTGTTCTGTTGACTGTGCCATGGGCCATCAACCAGAGAAGGGATGGATGGTGTGTGTGGAATATGGGGGTGGGGGGGTGACAGGTAATGTAATAATTCGCCAAGGGGAGACTGGGTTGGATGCACAATAGGTGAACTGGAGGTGTACGATGGAGCAGTGAGTGAATCAGAAAAAAAAACAAAGAACAAACATTCACATTCGCAATACAACCTGACAGACCGTACTGTAGAACACAATCCCACAAACATATGAACATTAAAATGTGCGATACACATGTACAGAAACGGTACCGGCACATACCCACATAATGGTCTGGCCTGAACTGAGCCATCCAACCCCAACACACCTGGATACATAACTGAATAGCCATCATCCCCTCCACAGCACAGCACCCCCCCTTCCTGAACGTCCACCAAAACTACCCATACTTGGGCTGCTAGCTTGGCGCAGCCATATCTGTACATAGTGACCCCTACTCATATCTAGTAGGCAGTCTCACCCTAGGCAGTCTCAGGATTGCAAACTATTTCTCCCTTGCATGTATAACCCTAACACATTTTTGTAAAGCCAAAAGAATCAAGGTCATTGGTCCCCACAATTTTTGGATATCCCTCATGGGATAAGTATCTTTTCTAAACATTAGACTTGGTGTCACGACACAATGTCCAGTCCTGTAGACATCTGGACACAAGTTGTATGAGCAGTAGTTGTCCACAACCCTGCTCAGCCTCCAGCCGGTCCTGCAGAACCTATGACCTGGGATTAAACACCTGACTGTGATGCAAGTCTCCCCACGTGCATTATTGGGAATATATACCTTACACATTTGCATACTGGCAGTCAGATATAGGGTGATTAAGGCACTTTAAAGAAGATGTAAGTAGGGTTACCACCTGTCCCACTTTGCGAGGGACAGTCCCTTTTTGGGCAGTTGTGTCCTGACCAAAAATAATACAAGGGGAAATGTCCTGAGATTGTAGGAAATAATTATGTCCCATATTTCATGTAACAGTTGCATAAAATAGTTATTTCTGTATGTAAAATACTTAAATGTTACAAGAAACAGAATAAGCAGCAAAACTGCTACAAGAATAAGCTTTCATTTAGGCAAAAAAGTAAAGTTCTAACCTTTGTACTGACCGTGGGTATGTGTTGGCCTGTAAAATCTGATGTGTGTCCTGAAAATGCCCCACTTTGGCCATTTGAAAAGTTGGCAACCCTAGACGTAAGCAGGTATTCAAGCGTGTATGCGCGACGGTAAGTGGCGGTGATTCAATGCATGTGCATGTACAGACCGATATATTTATATATATATATATATATATATATATATATATATATATATATATATATATAAATATATGAAGAATGAACATGGTCACAATATAGCAGTCAACGAATGTGAAGGGAAACAGCAGCAGAAACTCTTCCCATAATATTTAGTGCTGTTATATCAGGTTGGCCAGAGGTGAGCACACCTCTGCATCCCCAACTACAGGTAGGACACTAAAAGTGGAACTGACGATGTCCCCATGCTAAGTCTGACTTTCAACTAGGTAGAGGGCAGTTCTGGTCCTCACACGGACAGGCCTAAACCCAGATGACCACATGAACACCCTGACAATCAAATACACGTATGTGCCAGGACTATAAGCTTTGGAGGTCTGAATATACTTTGAATAAGTCAACATGCGGCATGGGTCCAGAGCAGTAGGGAATGGTGCATGTGTAGTAGTGTGGTTTTCCCAACAGGAAAATGGATGCCTGCTGTGTTAATGAAGTGTTGAGGCATGTGTTCAGGTAACTATGAACCATGGGTATACATATAAATGAAGCAGAACACCAATAGTGTAGTAGTTAGAGTAGCCGACTATCGAGCAGACGTTGCTGGTTCGACTTCAGCACACACCATTTATGATGTGTAATCCGTATATGAGTATATCTTGCTAATTGTATGCTGTGTAATGATATAATAACAATTAAATGTGAACTGGGGTGACGTATCACAGTAAGACTGTAGAAGGATTTTGCATGATGTGAATCGGCAGTTAAACGGAAAACCACAGCTGAAAATTGTTGTACTCACCCTTTGTCCAACAGCCCTTGTTCCGCCAAGCAACAAAATATACTGCATCGGCCAGGCCCAACGCCAGGACCCTACACATCACAATCAATGTGATTTACCACTAAGCCACGGCAGTTATACCTAACGTCGATGTTATCACAAACATAGCAGACAGCACAGTCATTCAACAGTATGATCAAAGTTTTTAAATCATATAGATGTGCATGCATGCGTACGTACATATATATATATATATATATATATATATATGTATATATATATATATATATATATATATATATATATATATATATATATATATACACATATAGGGTAACCACCTGTCCCAATTTGTGAGGGACAGTCCCTCTTTGGGCAAGTTGTGTCCTGTGCACTTAGTGTCAAATGGCAGATGTCCTGAGATTTAATGACAAAAATATGTCCTATATTAATGCAATAGTTGCATAAAAAAGTTATTCTGTAACTGAAACACCTAAATGTCATAAGAAACTGAATAAGCAACAAAAATGCTGCAAGAATAAGCTGTCAATTAGGCATAAAAGTGAGGTTCTGTCCTTTGTACTGGCTGTAGGTATGTGCCGGCCTGCAAAATCTTGATGTTTGTACCAAATATGTTCCACTTTGGCCATTTGAAAGGGTGGCAACTATATATATATATATATATATATATATATATATATATATATATATATATATATATATATATATATATATATACATACATGTATACATATATATATATATATATATATATATATATTTATATATATATACATACATACATGTATACATATATATATATATACATATATACACACACACACGCACACACAGAATGAACATGGGAACAAGAAATCATTCATAATGAATGCAAAGGCATATAGCTGACCAGAAGTGGCTAAAATCCCTGCATCTCTAACCACAGGTAGGATGCTAACAGTGGGAGTTACCTTGTATACATGCTAAATCTGACTTTCAAATGGGTGCAGGGCTGTCCCTGTCCCCAGTCAGACAAGCCTAAATCCATATGACCACATGAACACCCTGGCAATCAAACACACATATGTGCCAGGACTATAGGCTTTGAAGGTCTGAATATATTCGGAGTTAGTCCACATGCAGCACGGGTCCAGAGCAGTAGGGAATGGCGCATGTGTAGTAGTGCGGTTTTCCCAACAGGAAAATGGATGCCTGCTGTGTAAGTGAAGTGTTGAGGCATGTGTTTGGGTAACTATGAACCATGGGTATACATATAAATGAAGCAGAACACAAATAGTGTAGTGGTTAGAGCATCCGCCTAATGAACAGGCATTCATGGTTCAAGTTCTACTATAACACATATCATTTTCCTTGTGGAGTGAATGTCACTGTGCTGTAAAGTCGACATTTAAACATGTAAAAGTGAACGTGTGTATTGCATGGGACTATTAACCAGATCCCTTCAATCAAAGTGGTACTGTCATAATGAGTAAGGAACAAGTAAGCACAAATAAGCGGCAGTAAACATATGTAATGCACAGTAAGCATAGGCGAGTGCACCTGCGCGGGTGTAAGCAGCTCCCAGCATGGGAAATGTATGTTTGTATGTACATATGTAATATATACATATCTATATATATATATATATATATATATATATATATATATATACACACACACACACACACACACACACACACACACACATATATATGTGTGTATAGATATATATCTACATACATGAAATATATATATATATATACATATATATATATATAAAGAATGAATGTTGTAACAATAAAGCATACACAGGGGATGTGAAGGGAATCAAGAGCAAATATGGTATTCTATAGTGCTGTCAGCGTATGTCATAAAAAGCTGCCCAGGAGTGAGAAGAACACCGCTACTCACACCACAGGCAGGGTTTTACCAGTGGGAGTAACATCGTTGAATTGCTAAGTCTACTTTACACACAGACAGATAGTCCATGCTGGGACCACCAAAAATTGTAAAGCACAAATCTCCATAATCCATAACCACAGAAAAGGCACGTATGTGAAAATATACATGGCGGGAGACCCTGTGAATACATGAGGTGAGACAAAATATGTGTAGGGCCCCAAACGCTCTGGAAAGGGCAATGTGTAAAGGTGTGTCATGACTGCGATAACAAGTGGATAATGGATGTTACGCATGTAAATTTAACACGGGTGGGGTGGAGGAACTATGGGTATGCAATTATGGATCCAGGCATGCCAGGATTGGATGGCCCAGTTCTAATGGACCGCCCGGTGGAGGTCAGCTAGTTCGTAATAGGTATATATGCATATACACATGCAGACAACAATATGTTGAAGTACATTCTCTGTAACACATGCATTCCATTTGTTGACATAAATAATAGGAATGTGCACATACAAACATCGACAGTAGATGGAATAATAGGCTGTGCAGAACAGAGAGGTCGAATCACACTGTATCACATTCCAATTACCATTGGTAATCCGTACATGAACATATTGCGACATCTGTCCACTGTATAATGTGCTAAATACCGATTACAAGATAACTGGAGTGAAGTGTCGATGTCATAATGAATAAGGCACTAGTATGCTGGTGAAGCATATATAAACACCATTACGCATGTGTAAGTGCATATGAGCGGGGAATGTATTGGTTTACAAACACACAGATGTATATATATTTATATGTATATATATATATATATATATATATATATATATATATATATATATATATATATTTATACATACACACACACACACATATATATATATATATATATATATATATATATATATATATATATATATATATATATATATATATATATATATATATGTGTGTGTGTGTGTGTGTGTGTGTGTGTGTGTGTGTGTGTGTGTGTAGATATATAGAGATATACAGCTATGATAGGAAAAAGCACACAGGAATGACATTTGTTCACAGGCTATGACAATGGAAGTGAGGAGCCCAGGCAAGACACATGACACACGCAGCATGCCCTTCCACCCCCCCCTACAGCTGGACATGGGAACTATACATGCAAGCAATGTAAAGTGTCCACTGCTCCCCAGACCACAAGCAGGATACACCTGGGGAGGTGACACAGTAAACCCGTGGATCCTAACCATTGAACACATATTGGAGCGTCCCTTGCGGGACACCCTAAAAATTGGCCAAACCATGGAATTGGATAGATCATCTATTTTGCCCGCAGTGTATACAGACTCGGAATAAAAGGGTGGGTAACCCAGCTTACCCATGGGCCGAGACAATTGTATGAAATGGTTCCCATGAAGTGGAGAGTGGGCAGCGTGTAGTGGTGTGTCCAGATACCACCAGGTCCCAGAGTAAGGATAGGTGCTGTCGAGAAGGCGAGGGTGGGGGAATTATGGGTAGCTACTTATGGGACTAGGTGTGCAGGTGTTGGCTGATGTTGGGCAATATGGACAGCCCTAGGGATGCAAGCGAATGTGTTCATTGGGCAAAGGCGTCGCCCAATGAGCAGCCACACCTGCTGCGAGATCCACTAAAGCAAATCTATATGGCATGGAATGGAATAACCAGATGTAGATGTATATAAGTAGAGCTATGTGTGTGTATAAGTACCCATAGCGAGATAGAGATATGCTTCTCCCTCACATAGTATAATGTATACATACAGAGAAAGAATACAGATACATACCCACATATGACTCTATATATATGCAGACAACCACAGACCCATATGTTGTTAGACTTTATATATATATATATATATATATATATATATATATATATATGTATATATATATATATATATATATATATATATATATATATATATATATACACAGCAAGATATGAATATACATGTATGCATATATATGCAGATATATCTGTATATATTAATGTAAATATATATATATATATATATATATATATATATATATATATATATATATATGTATGTTACAGTAAATATACACATGTATATACCTAGGTTATGTTACAGCAGTTACGGGTAGCATATGTTCAGTCCGGGCATATGTTGGTGGGAGGTCCAATAAAGAAATGTCTACCTCCCACCCCCCCAGCTAGGCCGGTGAGACATACAGACATGCAATAAAGGTAAATACACCACTGCTTCCCAGACCACCGGAAGGAAACTAACAGTGGGAGAGATCTACAAGGTCTACACTTTAAACATGGACAGCGATGTCCCTTGTGGGACACCAAAAATTTTGTTCTTGTAGCCAAAGCCCTGTAAAGATTGTTGCCACCAGGATGTAGCTGTACATGGACCAGTAGGTTGTGCACGCCTGATAACACATGGGTTGACACAATGTACCACATGTGTCCCAACACGGGGAGAGTGAGCAGTGTATAGGGATGTGTTTGTATCCCACCTGTGCTCACAGTAAGGATGAGTGCTGTAGAGGAGTGTCAGGTAGGGGAACTATGAGTATGCGATTATGGGCCTAGGCGTGCAGGTGTTGGCTGGCAGAGACAAATTAGGACCGCCCCGTGGATGTAAGTAATATTCCGATGTGGGTATAGCAGACGCCCATACCTCCCACACCTTACGAGCACATCTACTGGATAGTCTGTAAACCATTGGGGGAACACATAGGGACCATATCATTGAACTGTCCCCGATTACCAGGGACGTCTGTGATTACGAATCAGAATCTAACACAGTCCCAACTAAACCCTCCTAGAACTAGTGATATTAGGAGGAAAGGTGGTGGAATACACATAATGAATAATGACAACATGTAAGAGTCATAAACAGCATGTACCTCAGACAATGTGTATGAATACATATATGCTCTGGGTCCGTCAATGTGTCAGGTTAATAGCACCAAACTTCTAAATGTGTCCCTGCGGTTGTTATGCAGTGTCCCTGATTCAGTGTTCATTCTTCCCCATTCATATGAGAGGTCTGCTAGTGAGAGAAAGCGCATGTTCTGCCAGCTACCTTAGAAAGATGATAGAATAATAGGGTCGGGCTTACCACCTGTCCACCTTTGCAATGGACACTCCCCTTTGGGCAGTTGTGTCCTGCAAAATAATTGTAATTATGGCAAGTGTCCTGTGATTTAGGACAAAGATTTCCTATATTGTCTGTAGTAGTTGCATAAACAATTATTTTGTATCTGAAACACCTAAATGTTATAAGAAACAGTATAAGCAACTATAATGCTACAAGAATAACCTTTTATTTAGGCAAAACAGTGAAGTACTCTCCTTTCTACTGGCTGTGGGTATGTGTTGCCCTGCAAAATCTGAAGTCTCTACATAAAGGTCCTATAGGGTTGCCACCTTTTCAAATGCCCAAAGTGGGACATGTTCTGTAGAAATGTCAGACTTTTCAGGACAAAACATACCTACAGCCGTACATAGTACAGAATTATACTTATTTGCACAAATAAAAGCTTATTCTAGTAACATTTGAATTGCTTATGCTACTTCACATAACATATAGAAGTTTCATATATAAAATAACTGTTTTATGCAGCTATTAAAGAAACATAGAATATAATATTGTCCTGTAATCAGGACATTTGCTATGTCTTGATTATTTTCACAGGACACAACTGCCTAAAGAGGGACTGTCCCTCGCAAAGTGGGACAGGTGTTAACCCTAAAGTCCCACCTTGGCCAATTGAAAAGGTGGCAAACCTATAATAGGTATGCGGTAGCATGACTCGGCCGATGGATATGGCTCCCAAAACCCAATTACTTGTCTGTATTGAAGAGTCTCAGTTCCCATGTATCAGTCAGACGGGAGCAGATTGTATGAGGAACACACAAATAATATGATTAATTCACTGGACAGGCCGCTGATTCCGTACAGTCGAACGCCATGGCGTCACCTAATGGGCAGCCATTCCCGATACTGTAGTCATGTAGTCCGATGTAAGAGGTATCACAAGGTAATATTGTGGTCCTCGCTCCCACCCATGGGTGTGAGTGACAGATACAAGCACCAATGTTGGTGATTTTGCAAGTGCCGGAGCGAGTGGGTGTAAGCATGTTTGGCTTCCAGTATGCGAGTATTGCACTGGTAAAGCAATGTAGAGGCTAACCGAGTGTAAGAAGCTGTAACCAGAGGTCAGCAGTGCTTAACACCACACAAACCCATGCACACCCACTCCCAACTGCTTTAATGTGCCTTACTCCCTCCATATTCAATGGCCTTGTTCTGCCCTGTGACCAAATAATCATCCTCTGCATGGGTTAGAACCAGGACCCTGTGCACACAGCTAATGAAAATTATCAATATGCCATGGCAGATATACAGACAATGGACAGTACCACAAACATATCATACAGCGCAGTCATTCAACAGTATAGGAATGTATCCCATCATGTAGATGTATATGTGAGTGTTTATGTCCAGCATATAGGTACATACATATATAGAGATATTTCAGGAACATACCATGTGGCAACAAACCATTACAAATGAATGAAATGGGAAACACCAGCATTGCCTGTATTATGTAGTGGTGTTGTTCTATGTGATCTCAAGACTCCCTCAGACAGACATGTGTCATTCATACATGCAAATATTTGTACATTGGCTGTATACATCACTCTGTGCATGTAATGTACATTAACACAACATTGCCTGTCCAATCATTATATGTGAACAGTACTCTTGCAAGGTGCTGTGTGCAACATCATCATCATGACAAAGGTAAATGGGGTAACCATAGAGGGACCGGTAGTGTTGTGTGTACAATGGGTTCATCCTCATCACGTGTACCTGGACCATGTAGGATTGATGTGCATACCAGGATTGTGCACCTGATGGATAGGGGTGAGGATAACAGGTGTATGTTGTGATGCATATTACAAGGGTTACATGTGTCCAGTGGGCACGTGAGTGAAATGGACAGCTATGTATAGGGCAGATGTTGTCCTAGGAGCTGATTGGCCTTATGTTTCCATAGGTGAGGGTCGGATGTAGGGGAAGGAGTGTAGGTTTGGCCATGTAGGATAGGCATGGTAGGATCACAGAAAAGACAGCATACAGGGTTGGTATATGACACATGTGGGGGGGATACACCCCAGATCGGGATGGGTGTTTGGCATTCACAAGTCCATGGGAACAGTGGGATGGAGGTCCCCAGCCATGGGCAATTGCCACTACACCTAAACAGCTGCAAAGGAGGTAGTGCTGGGGGCTGTCCAGGAGGGGCAGCATCACTCTGTAAATGTGACACTCCGCCCTTGAGCTGGTGTATCTGGCTTCGGAACCCATTAGTGAGCCACCAACGCAACACTTCCGGGACCAGACGACAGCAGACATGTACCTGTCTGGCCCTGCTCCCAGGGGTGGACATGCTCCTTCTTCAGTGGTGGTACCACCAGAAGGTGGTGCAGAGCCAACAGAGGTTGATGTCCAAGGCTGGGCCTCAGATGTGTTAGTACCAGTGCCATGGTCAGCTGAAGTGGGACAGGAGGTTCTGCCGGGATCTTCCGACCAATTCAGCCTATGGTGTTGCAGTTTAAACCCACATATGGCTTAGTGATAGACAACAGCATACAGGATTACCTATGACAGTATGCATAGATAACACCATCAACCCAACACAACAGCATACAGGATTACCTACAACAGTATGCATAGATATCACCATCAACCCAACACAACAGATGGTATACATTTGCAAAGGGAGCAAAACACATGCATATATACTGCACGCCATCTATACAATGTGTAGTAGACATGTGACTGCAGTTATGAACAGTTGCCAATTATTGGCTTGTCACTGGGAACCCCAGACAGTGTCTGTCATACCGCTGTCTTATATGACAGATGTCCAGTCAGGGATGTGATGGCAGTAACACATCCCTATCATCATGTACTGTCTGCAATCCTCACACTATGCATCTGCTGTGCAGAGATGTGTGTTCAGTGTGTAACACAGGAAACAAATGTTTGCACACACTGACCAGTTCACAGATGGCCCTACAGATGGGGGTCCCTCATGAACAGAGTACTGTCATGTCTGTATTACAACATGCAGAATAGCCATTGCCACACACATGTTAAACAGGCAGTAGTCTCAATACAGCATAGCTACACTTACATGCTGTAGTCATGTGTGGCACATCACCATCCTGTCTTTAGGCTATTTCCCACTGTGTAAAATGTTTGAGGTACATCCAGATATCATCTGTGATGCCATGTCAGAACACCACATATAGAGTGACTGTCATAGCCAAATAACATGTTTTCCCTAGATAGTGTACAGTGTTTATCATGTGGATGGCTATGGGAACACCATCACAGCTGTACCACATGCAATCAGCTAGAGGAGGACTGCAATATGTGCAGAGGCCATCACCTGACCATGCCCATCACTTACAATACACATGCACCTGCTGTGCAGGTGTACTCCTTCACATCCACTAGAGAGTGTGTGGGTGGGACAGGCAAAGTACACCAGGGAAGGGCTTGGAGACTTAACCCTAAGCATCGTCTGCCACATGCCTAACAGTACAGGGGTCAAACCCCTGACTGACTACTCATTACTATTACACGTGCATGATGTTACTACATGTGCCACAAAGACAACATGTTGCTGTGCTGTAAGAACATATATGTGTGTAGATGAGTGACATCTGCAACAGAGATATAGAAGACATACATTAGGTGTGGCACGCATGGCTGCCCATGTGAACGGATGCCATTGTCACCACAACCACACTTTCTAATGGACATGCATTGATACTCTTTGCCAGGGCCACAAATACACAATGTAACTACTTAGTTTGTCACACTGCAGTAATGCACAGGACTACATGCACCATAGGGGATATATGGAGGTTCTATGGGCTAGGGCATGTGAAAGTGCTTGACATCTGTTAGTATGCCAATGAGGGTTATAGGTTCATAGGTTCATATTAGGCTATCTGCCCTAGGGCATTTATAAGCCTAGCCAGAGTGTGTTTGGCTTTCACCAGAAATTTTAAATGAATTTTGCTATGCCCTTTTTCGAGGTTAGTATACTATGCCTCTGTCTAACAGTGACACAGAACTGATACCCGGGGTAAACCTATGATTTCCCATCCACTCATCAAGATTCCTCTTGAAGAGAGTCAATGAGGGCGTCTGCCTAACCTGGACTGGGATTTTATTCCAGAGTGAAGGGAGCCTCTGGATTATGAATCTGTCCCTCCAGCATGTCCTATTTATTTCAGTGCTGAGGTTCAAGTCTCTCGAGCGCGTAGCTCGATGGGATTTGGATTTTCTGAGGTGCAGCATGTCCATTAAATCCGGGTTGGACATGGCTTTATATGTCAGGCACAGATCGCCTCTGAGCAGGCGGTATGCCTCTGAGTAGAGCTGGAGTTTCTTTAACCGGGCAGCATAGGGCATCTGTTTGAGCCATTTGATCCTCTTGGCGAGGTACTTTTGGGGTCTTGCCAGTTGCTGCAGGTGTCTGGTAATGTACATCCCAAAAGGGGCATTGTACGCATAGGTTCATAGGTTCATACTAGGCTATCTGCCCTAGGGCATTTATAAGCCTAGCCAGAATGTGTTTGGCTTTCGCCACCCATTTTAAATTTATTTTGATATGCCCTTTTTCGAGGTTAGTATACTGTGCCTCTGTCTAACAGTGACACAGAAGTGATACCCGGGGTAAACCTATGATCTCCCATCCACTCATCAAGATTCCTCTTGAAGAGAGTCAATGAGGGACTCTGCCTAACCTGGACTGGGATTTTATTCCAGAGTGAAGGGAGCCTCTGGGTTATGAATCTGTCCCTCCAGCATGTCCTATTTATTTCAGCGCTGAGGTTCAAGTCTCTCGAGCACAGAGCTCGATGGGATTTGGATTTTCTGAGGTGCAGCATGTCCATTAATTCCGGGTTGGACATGGCTTTATACGTCAGGCACAGATCGCCTCTGAACAGGTGGTATGCCACTGAGTAGAGCTGGAGTTTCTTTAACCGGGCAGCATATGGCATCTGTTTGAGCCCTTTGATCCTCTTGGTGAGGTACTTTTGGGGTCTTTCCAGTTGCTGCAGGTGTCTGGTAAGGTACATCCCAAAAGGGCATTGTACTCAATTATGGGCCTGATGAGGGATGAGTAAAGAGGCACGATGACCTCCCCTGATCTAGATGTGAATCCCTTTATGATTAGGTGGGCTATATAAAATGTTTTTCTAACCACTTTTGCTACGTGGTTGTCAAATGAGAGATTGCTATCAACTTGGGCCCCCAGGTCCCTAATTACTTCTTCTGTACTTAATGGATTACCACCTATGTGGTAACTTGTGGTCACTTTGTTTTTGCCAAAGGGGATGACTATAGACTTTTTGGCATTTAGCTTGAGGCCATGGCTCTGGCACCAGTTGTCTGTTTCTATGAGGCCCTTTTAGAGGATGCTTGTGTCGGCTGGAGAGTCGATTATGGTGCCCAGTTTGCAGTCATCTGCAACTTGGTCAGCCACAGTCCTTCCGTGTTGGCCTGTACCTCCAAGAAATATATACCAAACAAGAGAGGTCCCAGGACTGAGCCTTGTGGGACACCACTTGTAACTGGTTTGGAGTCTGACATGGCTCCAGCAATTCTAACCATGTGGGTTCTGTCCTTGAGCCAGTTTGCAATCCATCTAGTGACATAGGGTTTATATTTAAGCTGGTGAGCTTATCTATAATGCTCGAGTGGGGTATTGTATCAAAGGCTTTGCGAGGTCCAGGTAGGCTGTGTGGACCACCTTCCCTCGTCAATGGCCTTGGTGACTGTTTCAAAGAAATCAACCAGGTTTAAGAGGCAGGATCTGCCCTTAACAAAGCTGAACTGGGTAGGATCCAGTGTCTGTAGGTCCCCAATATCTTTATTTATGAGGTCCATGATGATCCTTTCCATAGCTTTGCAGACCAAGCTAGTCAGGCTTATGGGCGATAGTTTCCAGGACCCTTGAGGCACCACCTTTATGGAGAGGGACCACTGTTGCTGTACGCCACTCTTTGGGCACATATCCTGTAGTAAGGCTGAGATTGAACAGTAGTTTTATGTTTGGGTTTAGCTCTTCTTGGAGTTCATATAGGACACAGCCCGGGACACCGTCTGGTCCCATTGATGCTGTGTTTTTTGCTTTGGAGAGGGTGGCTCTTACCTGAGCAGCTGAGATGTCAGGGGGGCAGCACTCTGCTGGAATAGATATTTGCCCTTTTGGTGGGGAGGGGGGGAGAAGTTTGCACTGAACCTGTCAGCTAGGATGTTGGCAATGTCTGTGGATTCAGTGTATTTTTTGTCATTTTGGACTAATTCTGAGTATATCTGGGAATTATCACCCAGGTTCCTAACATAACTAAAGAAAGCCTTGTGATTATCCTTAGTGTCCTGTGCAATTTTCTCTCGAAGCTGGACTTAGATAATTATAGGCCTGATGAGGGATGAGTAAAGAGGCATGATGACCTCCCCTGATCTAGATGTGAATCCCTTCATGATTAGGTGGGCTATATAAAATATTTTTCTAACCACTTTGGCCACGTGGTTTTCAAATGAGAGATTGCTATCAACTTGGGTCCCCAGTTACTTCTTCCATACTTAATGAATTACTACCTATGTGGTAATTTGTGGGCACTTTATTTTTGCCAAAGGGGATGACTATACACTTTTTGGCATTTAGCTTGAGGCCATGGCTCTGGCACCAGTTGTCTGTTTCTATGAGGCCCTTTTGTAGGATGCTTGTGTCAGTTGGAGAGTCGATTATGGTGCCTAGTTTGCAGTCATCTGTGAACTTGGTCAGCCACAGTCCTTCCATGTTGGCTTGTACCTCCGAGAAATATATACCGAATGAGAGAGGTCCCAGGACTGAGCCTTGTGGGATGCCACTTGTAACTGGTTTGGAGTCTGACATGGCTCCAGCAATTCTAACCATGTGGGTTCTGTCCTTGAGCCAGTTTGCAACCCATCTAGTGACATAGGGGTTTATATTTAAGCTGGTGAGCTTATCTATAATGCCTGAATGGAGTATTGTATCGAAGGCTTTTGCGAGGTCCAGGTAGGCTGTGTGGACCACCTTCCCCTCGTCAATGGCCTTGGTGACTGTTTCAAAGAAATCGACCAGGTTTAAGAGGCAGGATCTGCCCTTAACAAAGCCAAACTAGGTAGGATCCAGTGTCTGTAGGTCCCCAATATCTTTATTTATGAGGTCCATGATGATCCTTTGCATAGCTTTGCAGACCAAGCTAGTCAGGCTTATGGGGCGATAGTTTCCAGGATCCGTTGAGGCACCACCTTTGTGGAGAGGAACCACTGTTGCTGTATGCCATTCTTTGGGTACATATCCTGTAGTAAGTCTGAGACTGAACAGTAGTTTTATGTTTGGGGTTAGCTCTTCTTGGAGTTCATGTAGGATGCAGCCCGGGACACCATCTGGTCCCATTGATGCTGTGTTTTTTGCTTTGGAGAGGGCTGCTCTTACCTGAGCATCTGAGATGTCAGGGGGGAAGCACTCTGCTGGAATAGATATTTGCCCTTTTGGTGGGGAGGGTTGGGGAGTTTGCGCTGAACCTGTCAGCTAGGATGTTGGCAATGTCTGTGGGTTCGGTGTATTTTTTGTCATTTTAGACTAATTCTGAGCATATCTGGGAATTCCCACCCAGGTTCCTAACATAACTAAAGAAAGCCTTGCGATTATCTTTAGTGTCCTGTGCAATTTTTCCCTCGAAGCTGGCCTTAGACGATTTTATGAGTGCCCCTAGTTTTATGCTAATACTGATCAGAGATGCCTTCCCTTTTTGGGATTTTGCTCTATCATGTAGTAGCTTCCTCCTTCTGTTGTATAATTTGTTTATGGCTGGGGTCCACCAGACAGGAGGCCTGCCTTTGGAGGATTGGGTCTTGGTTTTATTTGGGATTGCATGATCCATGCATTTCTGAAAGTGTTCATAAAATGCGTTTATAAAGGATTCTGCGGTCTGGGCTGTATTTTCCACAGGCCGGGGCTTTGAAGGATTCCACCTTGGTTTGAAGAGTGTGAAATTTGCTTTAGAAGTTTTTCACTGTGGTTTTCTGGGCAGGGGATGGGGTCAGGATGTGAATATCCAGTGAGATTAGTTTATGTTCTGATCTTACCAGTGAGGGATACACTTCTGGTCTGGAGCATAGAGCCCCATGTTGGTGATGATCAGGTCCAGTATGTTTTCCTTTTTTTTTACTGGATTCTGGTACCTCGGCCTTACGCCTTCATGGAATACATAGTCAATCATCACATATAAATATATCACTTCAAAGAAAAGTATGTTTCCCCTCTTGTGGGATTGGTAACAAGTTGTTCCATAGCATTTGAGTTTATAAATTCTAGGAACCTTTGGGCTAGGGTGTTGGAGCTAGAGTAATGCTCCCAGTCTATGTTTGGGTAGTTGAAGTCGCCCAATATAATGGTGTTTGGAGAGACCTTCATATTTTCCAGTGTTCTCAGGAAGGCTGAGTGGGGTTCCTGGGTTTGGGAGGGTGGTCTGTAGCAGACAATAAACTGGATGGCAGTTTTACCCACTGTTAGTTGCACATGGATAGTCTCTGATGCTTTGTGCTGTGCCACCAACCTGGAGGTGTGGGTATCTTTGACGAATATTGATACTCCCCCTCCTTTTGTGGTTCGGTCCAAGTTTTGGGGCCGAAAAGCATGGCATAACCTGGTGGTGCTGGGGTGCTCTCGGGAGCCTTGAACCAGGTTTCTGTTACTGCACAGATATCAATGTTCTCTATGCTAAGGAGAGTTTTGAGTGCATGTATCTTGAGGTTTAGACTTCTGGCGTTAAGTAGCATTACTCTTAGTTTCTTATCCATTGTGATACCTATGGAGGTGGGTTTGTCTTTTGAGCCTTGCCTAAAAAAGGCACTATGGGGGTGGCAAGAGCCTTTGCCAGTATCCAAAAGCTCAGGGGTGACAAGTGCAAGCCATCCCTAATGAAGCATCAAGGCTTGTCGAACATGTCATCCCAGGCTGACAGGCATTGGATCCCCTTTAAATGACACCAATATTTAAGCCAATTGTTGAAATTGATCATCTTGTCTTCATATTGTGGCATCATTCTTGGTGAGGGTAAGATGCTACTCAAGGTAAGGGTCATACCGGCCTGGGCTATATGCTCAGAGAGCTCCTCTATGTCTCTTCATGTAGTCCAGGGAGGTACGTCCCAGGTTATTCACACCAGTATGGGCAATGACTGAGTCATATTTGTCCTTGCCTTGGAGTGACCTGAGTGCTTGTGTTATGTGGTGGATCCTAGCGCCCGACAGGCAGCTCACCGTGACCTTCTCCTTGTTCAGCCTGGTGAGCAGGACATCAGTGTGCCTGACGATAGAGTCACCTATTACAAGTGTATCAGGTGTGTTGTTTAGCCTTAAGGGCTGTGACTGCTCAGCACACTGGCTTTGTGAGCTATGTGTTGCACGTGTTTTGTTTTGGGGTAGCAGTTGCTTGGGGTCTCTGCTGCTTAGGCAGATTTTTATTTAGAGCCTCCGAGTATGTTTTTGTGTGTTTATGTGTTTGGTTTGCTGTCGTGGTAGGTCTATGTGAGACTGGAATTGTAGTGAGTGTGGTTTCCTTCTCCTCCTGACTGGTTACGTCAGTACTGAGTTTAGAGAGCTTAGCCTCCAGTTTGGCTATATGGTTGCATCTCTCACATGTGTTGGAATTTGTTGGGAGGAGGAGAGGGTTGTCTGTGTACATGAGGCAGATGTAACATTGCCTCAAGATTCCCAGATTCACCAGCTGGACTGGAGAGGAGATTGACAACTGACCTTTGGACATGCTAGAATAGTATTGGGAATTCCTATATAATTGAAAAAAGGGCCAATGGGGAACCAGGTACTCAAGGACTCAAGGGGAGTTTGTGAGGGTGTACTGCTTTTAATTTTTTAGTGCTGACTTATATAATTGCTTTATACTGTAGTCAGTCAGGGGTTTATACTGGGAATGACTGTGGATGGGAGCATCACAACCCACATGCGGACACAAGGTGCCAGTATTGGCATGCGTGTATGCATTGCTTCATGGGTGTGTAGTGGTTGGCTGTGCAAGATGGCTGTACAAGGCTGGGAGAGGGGTAATCCTTGGCATCGCATCACCTGACAATGGTGTGCAGTGCAGGGGTCTAGTGTCTGCAATGTCCCACACAGATGGTACTGCATGATCTGGCCTGACATCATGGTTACCAATGTGTATGGCCATAGCTTTGCAATGCATGCCATGTCTGTGTTTGACAGTCCTTCACATGGACATTGCCTGGGATGTGCATGTCCCACAATACTGTACAGTGATATGTATTGGTGTACCTGGTTTGGCAGGCACATGTTGTGTACACAGCCTGTTATCCCCCAATATGCCAATACTGGCCTGGTGTGGCGAAACCTGCTTATAGTGAGCAGGTCGACCCTGCACCTGCATTGATAGCATGATACAGGTATTCAGTGGTGTCAGTGGCATGGGTCCATACAGGGCGCATGTGTACAGCATTGTATCGCCCCTGTGGATCACATTTGATGGCACCACATATGTTGCAGTCATCCAGTGTGGAACATAGTGAAGGCACAATGTCCGCATATATGTGCCTATTATACTGCTGTACAGGGTGCCATGTCCTCTGCAGGACACTGCATTCACACCATGCTTACTATCTGTCATCAATGTGCATGGTACTAGCAACATAGCAGGATATCCTAGGCAAGTTTTTTTGTGCATGGCACATGGGTGCGGGACATATACTGGGTACTAGTAGGGCTGCATACTTGGTTCACTAGGCCTTTTGCCAGATGTAGGGGTATGGCTTGCCAGCACAGTCCCGTGGCTGAATGACAGCTGTACGCACCGTGAGGTGGCCAATGTGTCATAAGATGGACACCATATAAGAAAACTACAAAATCCGCTCCCAAACATGTCCAATGGTAAGACACTCACAGCCACCTCTACACAGGCTCTGACAGACAAACACACACTTGCCATGTCCTGTATATAAACCCCTATCTACCATATCACACTGCAGCAATACAGTTTTACGGCATGCGCTTCAGTGACTACTGGGTTGCAGCATGCCTACAGGTGTATACCTAGGTGGGTGACAACAGCAGGAATGACAAAGGTGGTCATGTGATTTGTACAGAAAGTGCATACTCTACAAAGCACTGTGCATGTCTCACACAGGCACACACACACACACACACACACACATTTGGCATGTCTGTGATTAGAACACCAACCTAACTACTTTAGCACACTACAGCAGTACACAGTTACAGAACACGCTACACAGAATACTGGGTTACAGTACTCCCAGAGGTGTATTTCTAGGTGGGTGACATCATCAGGCTTGTCAAAGGTGGGTATGGAGTGTGAGCAGTCTAAAAGCATTATTCAGTCCCAGGCAGACAGGGACAAACACACACACACACACGCACACCACCACACACACACACACACACACACACACACACACACACACGCACACCACCACACACACACACACACACACACACACACGGGCCATTGGTGGGAATGGAACACCTGCCTATCTACAGATCACTATTACAATACTACATAGTTACGAGTCACACCACACAGACTACACATTTTAAGGCTGTCATTATGACCTTCTAGGAATGCAGTTATCAACAGGGATGCTGGCAGTTAAGATGTATATACCTGTGAACCTGTGTGTTTAAAGTAGGAATCTGTCCTGACCTGGAGTATGCTCATCTGTGGAATGGACGACTACTATCACTATACAGGGTTACAATGGCCATGTCCATACACAGAGGCACATAACCGACACAAGGTATCACTGGGCATGCTCACACACTTACTAGCACTGGGCTGTTCGGAATGCACTATGTGTCCATCTACACAAAGTTATACTGGGCATGCTCATACACTTAAGTAGCACAAGGCTGTCTGGGATGCACTCTGATTCTAAACACGGAAGGCCACTGTGGCCATACTATTACAGTTAAACATAAAGAACACATTGTAATGGGCTCTGGTGTTAGAAGTTGTTATTGTTAGCAGGAATGCTGCTCTACATATATCTGACACCAGTCTTTACACAATGTCTGCTGCTGTCTATCACCTTAGATGTACCATTCTATACCAAGCACAATACCACCACTCACAGTGATGTCTTGCTAGGAGTGGAAACTGCTTGACCAACACAATAAGCCTTGCTAGGAGTGGCAACTGCTTGACCAACACAATGAGCAAATGTCCTGTTGTAAGTATGAGGTTGTCCCGTGTTTGTCATTCTGGGATGACATGACTGACAGTAGAAAGGCCTTTGACACATATCATATGCATCCATGATTCAAGGGAGTGGGGATAATGCCCAATTTGCATCTGACTATACAGTGCCATTCCCAGGTAAATGTCCTAAACACAGGATAACACTCTGACACCTAGAGGACAACTGCATTGCATGCTTATGCTAACCAGTGCTAGATGTGTAGCATCCATAATCACAGCAGCTCACTGTAGATCCAACAGTGGGGAGTACTGACATCTGTGCTGTGAGGAACACCTGTCTGAAGGCTCTGTAGTGCACGATAGCACTACCACCATATACCTCAGAACCAGTCATGTGGGCCATAACACAGGTACGGACCGCTACAGGTGGTGATGTCCCCACATGCATAGAGGCCACTTACATGTACTGACCGGTACCCCCATGGAAGGCATCACAGATAAGTCAGGTGCAGGACACAGTGTCAAATGCTGCATTCTAGGATGTAAACCTCAGACACCACCATTCCCTCAAACCACCAACACACATCCATACATGTTGTAGGACATATAAGAGTACACCACCATGTGACCCTTGACCAGTGAACTGTACCAAGCTCTACATCAGCTGTAGAGAGTACCCATGTACTGACACAGTTACATCATGTGTTATGCAATGCAATGATACCACTGTCTGTAACCAGGTCAGCTGTACACATACCAGGGGCCCTCGGTTATTTACAGCATTAGCAGATGACTGTTGCTGTACACCAGTACACATCCTCATGTTTGGATATGACATACATGTACCTGCTCTGGATATGTACATTCCATACACACACAACATACATGTAAATAGCATAGCTGTTGTTGTCCTTTGGGCAGACAGGTGGCTACAGCCATTACACACATGCACATGGAATGTAGGTCCATGGCTGCTGAATGCTAACAGTACATAAGGAGTGATATCATTGTTGACAGGGGTTACATTCCCTCTGTACCGGTCACCCATTACACCTATCATATCATACAACAGTCCATGTGTCATGTATGTCATTACACGTGTCCACCAATTGCAATGCCTACAAACATGCCCAAATGACAGGAGTGTAGATCCTACACACATGTACATGTAGTGGCGTGTGTTCAGATACCATGCTTGTGCAGTTACTGATGTATGCAGGTGACACGTATCTTAGTGCATCATGCAGTTGCAATGCAGCCTCATCACTGCCAACTGTATATGATGATATGCTGAATGTACAGAAAGATGTACCTCAGGTATGGACAGATGTATGGAAATAACTAAGTGGTGGGGCATCTTTGCAGATGGATGTTTGCTGAGGACAGCTCACAGGTGTATCACAAGCGGTCCTACAATAACCTGTGTAACCGGTAAGCAATGGTTTCATTAATTGAAGAACATAACACACAACTTTGACAGCGGTCAGGGTGACACCGAAGGTAAATCACTTGACACCTGTTAACAGTTAAGATGTCCCGTGTGCGTATATCAGCACTGTTGCCAAAGGAAGCATCAGAACATTTTGTAACATGTGCAATACTGCTGTAAGTCTGTCATACATATCATGAGCTAGGCAGGTGTTTGATTCACAGTACTGGCATGTGTGGTTGCATGTGTGTCCATATATGTCACGTATGGTGGGGAATACATCTTAACTGTTACTCACTCTCCTGTACACTAGTGTAGACATCTGTACAGACTGCAATGTAGAAAGCAGGACATAGGCAGGAGCATGTATCTCACACATGTGAGGTATCTGTATGTGCGTGACATAGGTGTATTCAATAGTGAATGCCACAGTGTGTGTATGTGTGTGTGTGTGTGTGTGTGTGTGTGTGTGTGTGTGTGTGTGTGTGTGTATGTAGTCTGGTCCCTGGAGTGAGGATGCATGTTTCCATACTGAACTGATAAGACCCCTCACCCCATCCAGGTGATGCAATCTACTATCCATGTTGATGTCCCTGATCTTAGGCCATACTGACTACCTGTACATGTGTATTTTCTGCGGCACATCATGTAGGTGCACAGTACTGTAATGATGATTTTCACATAGGCAGGGGTCCTCACCTCAACAGTAGCACCTGTGTGTGAGTGTGTGTTACTGTGTCAGTGAATCTGTGAGTGTGTGGGTGTGTTACTCTGTCATTGAATACATGTGTGTCAATACCTGAGTGTGTGGGTGTAGTTGTGTGTTGGCATCCTGTCATGGGAACGTGTATTACGGCTTCCCAATGAGGCATCGCACTTCCCACTGGCCTCTCCCCTTGTAATCAGCTAGACTGCTCTCTTACCTCACCACTCCATGTAACTGTACCTGTGATGCCACCCAGTATGGATGTCACGTCTGCAGCCATAATAGCTTAATACACAGCTATCATGCTCTTGGATCTGTAGACATGTTTGGAACATGAGACATGCTCACTGTTATGTGGCAGCTACATGGTGCATGCTGGTATATTCATACATACCTGTGAGTAGTCCACATTGACATATGGGACACTAAATGAAAACACTGTCATCCACTGGCACGTGCAATTAGACCTGAAGGAGGAAAGCAGAACATCATGATCAACATGCAGTAACTGTTGTTACACAAGACACATCCTTTTAACAGTACAAAATGCATTGTACATCTGTAGTAAATGGTATGTCTGCTGTCTGTTAACAGTACTCAGCAATTGTAAACTACACTTATCTTCCTAGTCTGTTAACCCTGTGCATCAGACCATATGAGCATGTCCCTGCACCGATGGTGTGGATGTCAGGGATGCGGCAGAGGCATCATTATATGCACTGGGTGATAATGTTTGCCAGAGGCCTAGTTGTTTACAGAACAGACAGCAGCACTCTGAAGCCTCTGAACTTCTCTGTTGTGCCATTCAGCATGTGCCTGTGCCTCCATTACAGCCTGAAACATGTGTCTGGTGACACCAAGACTCTGTCTTGCAGGGGCATGTTGGCCAGAGGTCCTCCTACGAGCAGCACTGGCCACATGCCTGTGTGGGGCATCATGAGTCAGTTGGCTGACACCATGGTGTGCAGACACACCTTCCATAGCCCCCACACTTTCCTGTTCCAAGCTACTGCATGCCAACTGTCCTTCCTCTATGGCCACTGGTGATGGGGTATGTATAGGCATGGGATCTGTGTGTGGGGATGAGGGGATATAGGTGGAATGGCAACCAATGACACAGATTCAGCCCCTGACAACCCTGCCTGTGCCTCAATCATACATTCATCATCACTGCTAGAGTCTTTGGGGACACTAACATCAGATGGACTGCAGGAGGGCAACGCACCTCCATCATTTGTGAGGGGTAGACAAGAACTGTACATTAAAATCTATACAATGGACACAGGCACACACACAGACACATATGCTATGGCACCCAACATGCATGCGATATGACAGAAGGCATGCAACATGCATGTGATATGGCAGACAGCATGCAGCGCAGACAATAATAGCGGTAGTTATCATACATCCCTGGGTTGCACACAACAGTATGTATGTGTCATAGCAGAAGGCATGCAAATTACACAATCATAGTAGTAAGCATACATCCCTGTGTTACACCATGTAGACCAGCACAGGTTAACAGTACACCTGCCTGATGTGTGGTATATGACCTTGACAATCACATGTAGTATAACATGTGATCTGCTGACATGTGCAATGACATACATACATGTTTAACACAATGGTGTCCTGTCAAATATACAGTGGGGTAATGGTGTCCCAATGCAGTGTTGTCTGTCCGCCCTACAGATATACTGCCCATTTAGCTGATATGCATGGCCATTGCAGGGAATCATGAGGTGTCTCTATTGCTATGCAATGTGAGTTACAGACACAGTTTATAGGCATGACTGTGTTCAGATACAATACATATATACTGTGGAATGTGACCCACGTCACTGAGGTGTATACACACTAAACCATGATGTGGAATGTGTGACACAGGTCATTGAAGGGTATGACACCCTTGCACATCTGCAACCATATTGCTGCTGCCTGGCAACTATGGCCAGACTTGACGAACACGTCGGTACACCATGTCCCACATGACATCTCTGTACCACACACATACACACACACACACACACACACACACACACACACACACACACACACACACACACACACACACACACACACACACACAAGGAGCAAGTATGACATTGATGTCTGATACCAGCAAGGGGAATGTACTGTATCTGTGGGCTGATGTGGATACTGTACAGGTGACTGCTCTCATGCCGTGACACACTCAAGATGTTCAACACATCCTATTTGGTGGATTGATGTCACGCCTTCTCAATATGTGCACAGGCCTGTAGGATGTCTAGTGTTCCACATCTGCAATATAACCATTACACAAAGGCCATAGTTGGACCCCGTGTAGCCATTATACGACAGGGTGTACACACAAGCACATCACGTCTACTGTGTGTGTTGCTTCATGTCTCTGACCATCCTCCATGGCCATGTGTGTACATGTATTAGCCAAATTATTGTGATGGGCATCTATTTCACATGTCTGTGTTGTCCCATATAACATACACCCATAGATGCCATATGCTCCATTGACGACAGGGTTATGCAGACAAAGGGTGGTATGTTTGGTATGTGTGATATGTTAATCAGGATAGTTAGTCAGTGTTGCAGCCAGGCCACTAGATATTGTGGACATTTCAAGATAGCACATCACATTGTGTGACATTCATAGCATAGCTATGATCCACACCAGTGAATCCTGTGGGCTGGCCATACTCCAGCTCACTGTGTAGTACTGTTTGTATTCCCCACATGTGTAGTTCTGATCTGTAGTACATGTCCCTACAGTGAACAACACCTCCACCATTGTAGGCACAGCTGTCCACACATCTGGCAATGACAGTTTGTGAGGATTCATGTTGGTGATTCACATAGTTTGCAAATGTTGCACATGAGTGGCCATTGTGATGCATTGCAGGTCCGACCTGTATATTGTGTCAGGACCATACATTATGTGTGCATGTGATAAATGGCCACATGGCAGATAGATCTGTGCATTACGATGCCTGATAAATAATAACAGTCTCACCTCCAATGGACTGCTGTCGCAGTGGAACGCCAGAGGTACCTAAATAGGAGTAACACAGCAGTATGAGCATTATCCACACCTTTATGATAGCTACAGGGTGTAACGTGCATGTTAACACATACACCAGTACATTAGACTATACAATGGTGTATGCACATGTGTGAGTACATAGAGTAGCATACTATAGTATGCGGCATGTGTGTATACATGCCTTGCATGTGAGGTTACATTACATAGTGTACAGTGACACATGCGACTATATGGAATATAGTTGTTATAGGTCCAGTAGTGACTTACCAGGCAACTCCAGGCTCAGTGGTTGAGAGACACCCACCTACACAATATCGGTGAAGGCTTGTGGTTGGTGTTCTGCAGGTGTCCCCAGGTTGGCTGGTAGCTACTTGGCACGTGTGAGTGGGGGCTGGGTTGGTGGTCCACCACCTGTTGCACCTTGTTCCCTGGTGACTGCATTTTCACTCTGTTTTGCCCACCTAATGAGGTCTGTACAGTGTCTGTGCACCTGCTGGTATGTGCCTTTGTAGCCACCCACATCATTGATCCTCCTGCGCAGTTCCATCCACAGAGCATCCCACTGCTGTGCATCCTGTGGCACATGGCTGAACAGGATATCATAATTGTCATGTAGGTATGGGATGAGGGCCTCATCCTCCAAATGCGTATAAGGGGGTAGCCTTGCAAATTACATACCTGGAAGACATACTGATGGAGACAGGTCACAATAGCTCACAGAGACATACAGAGCTACAGCTGAACATACATGTGTATCTCATTTATTACCATTAAATAGTTGTCTTTGCAAATCTGCATGACACTGACACCACTGACATGTTTGTGTCACACACATGTGACACTCAATGGTGGGTGGATATTATTACCATATGTGTGTGTGTGTGTGTGTCACCTGATTACATTGCTCATACTCCATGTGGATGCTGTCATGATGTGGGCATGTCTGTTTGCCTGTGCTGGTGTTCCTACCTATCAGCACATGGCTGGATGTGTCCACATTAATGCAGTCAACCTTGATGCTGTGTATATGTCACATATAAAGACTTACACTGCCTTAATGGAAATGACCTGTGACCCTGCAGATGTGCTCACAGAAGGTTTTACATGCATGTGTTCTGCCATATACATCTACATGCCACTGTACAGCAATTCAACATCCTGCCATGTATCACCTTTGTTGCACATGTGATACACATGGGACACTGGCTAGCCAGATGATATTTGCAGGGATGGATATCAACTATAGCATGTAAAGTCAAAGTCAACTGGTAGGCTAAATGCCCTGGGCCATGTATGAATCTAGGATGAAAGGTTACCTGGTTTAGCCGAGAGGCGGGTCTCTGGCACCAGGTGGAGCAATGCCACATAACTGATCCACAGGGTTAATGATACATTTACCATGCGGTCATCACACCATGTCTGAGAGGGGGGCAATGCGCAGCTTTGCTGGACAGGAATGCATAGTATGGCAGGACTATGTAAAGTGTATGGGACAAGGATCTGTCTAGCATGTGGTGATCCTAGTACTAGGAAGGTGGATGTCCATGATCAGGATGTGTACGTGTAGCATGTCCAACATCACTGGGTTGGACATGGATTTATTCAGGGTATGCATCATGCTACATACTGTAGATGGGAATGGGAAGGCTGGTGTAGGCCATCTGAACATGGCCAATACTCCTTAAAGGAAATATGTGATCTGATATGGGTCACTTGAGTGTTGTGTATTGTTGGAAAATGATCTCTAAATTCATGGATGGCACCCTGTCATGATTAGGGTTGCCACATATGACTACCTGACAGGTGTGGTGACGTAGTTATCACAGGAAAGACAACTGCCCAGCTGCATCCCTTACACACAGTGTCCATTATGTTGCCTGCTGCCTAGGTGGTAGTTCATGGGTACAGGGTTATTAACATAGGGGTGACAATGCAATATGTAGCTGCCACATTGTGGTCATGTGTCACACACACCTCACCCACAAAGCCCCTTCTGTATGTTGTCCACAACACTCTGAGTTGCCTATTGCTCCTAGGTCATAGTCATTTGCATACTTCAATAGGCAGATGCCTTCTGTTAGTCTGTGTGGTATGGACTACAATGAGGGGGTATACAATTAATTAACCCTGTCTAAATGTAGCTGCCACTGGTGTAATGTGCATGTATTATTCAGACACCTTCTGTAGTGTTGGTTCTGCCAGCAGTCCCATTGCCAAACACTCCTGTGACATAGGAATGTACATCTAGTATACCGAGTGTAGGTGGAACACAGTATGGGTGATTATGTCCTATGACCTGGCAAGGTTATGATATGCAGTGTGAAATCAACCTTACTGTCATCTACATCTGTACTGCTGACATCAAATAATTTGATCAAGGTTCATGGCCTTTCAGACCAGACTCAGCAGGGTAGTAGTGCAGTACTTCCCATTATCAGAAGTGTCTCCCCCTTTGTGGGTTGTGATACCTGTTGGTGTTCACCATTCAGTGTGTACCCAGCCTGACATGAAGCTATGTTTTACATGATGTGTATGTGGAGAGCAACTTGTTGTGCCATATGTGTATGATAAAACCTGGGATGTGGACAGGTTACATGCAGCCTGAGTGCAACTTGTACCTGCATAGCTGTGGTTACAGGGACTCTGTGGTGTACATGGAAATATGATTGTGTACCTGTTGGGGGGGGGTGGACAGTGTGTTTATGTTATCCAAGACCCTATCTGGATTGCTTATTCATGCTCAGCACTTGTTCAGAACTTGTAAGCCCTACGTAAGCTACTAATTACTATAGCACCCAATCTTCCTCATTACCTAGAGGTACACAGGTTTTGTACATACTTTTCTCACTTGCTTAGAGTAAAATAGCTCTTGTACTCACTTTCTTCACTTATCTAGGGGAAACTAGTTGTATATTCAGCCATGTCCAAGGGTCAGCTGCCAGTGTTCTCGCCTGTCTATCTGATGAATCTGGACATCTTGAGGCAATGTAGACATTGCCTCATGTACACAGACAACCCTCTCCACCTACCACCCAACACTACAACCTGTCAGAGATGCACTTATTTAGCCAAACTGGAGGTAAAGCTCTCTCCAACCAAGCCTGACCCTGACAGTCATGTGGAGAAGGTAAACATTCGCACCACACCACACTCATCACATAGTCTCACTGAATCTACCCCACCATTAACTGAGAAAACTACTCATGTACCAACTCATTAGCTCAACGCTTTCTGGAATTCATAAACACCAATGCCCTGGATCAACATATCCACACACCCACCAGGGGCAACAATATCCTAGACCTAGGCATTACCAACATGAGTGACCTGTGTTCCACACCTGAAGTCAACTCCTCGTTGGTCCGATCCGACCATAAGCTGAACACCCTTGATATCCACATCCCGCCCCCCACCCCCCATTAAGGGAACCATAGTATAATATGTCTACAAAGCCAACTTCATGCTTCTTATGACAGACACGGTGAACTTCATGACACCCATGCAGATGGAAAATACTGTTACAACTGCTGAATTCTACACAAGTGTACTCTATAAGCACTTACACGAGTGCATGGATCATGCTATCCCAAACAGAAACAAGATGCTATACTCCTAATTAAGGAAGCCAATCTGGTGGTCCCCTGCCATAAACAATCTGTACAACAGGAGGAAGACACTGTTGCAAAAGAGAGTAAAATCCCATGCATGGAGGAGCTCCCTGGTCAGCCTCAGTAAGAAGGTGAGATCCCTTATAAGGTCCTCCAAAGCTAGCTACTGAAACAAAACCTCCACTAATTCGAAAGGCAACCACAAAGCATTCTATAGCTATGTCAAATATCTTGATGTCAACACCCAGATCTGCTCTGAGTTACAGCAGAAAGGCGTGAACATTACAGAACCAACTGATATTGGCAACATCCTGGCAGATAGGTTCAGTGCTATCTTTCCCCCCTCTCACCCCCTAAAGGGCTCATATCTATACAGGAAGAGTGCAGAGTCCCTGTAATCACAACTACACAGGTAAAAGCTGCACACTCTAAAGCCAATATCACAGCATCCACGGGACCGGACAACATCCCAGGCTGCATTTTACACGAACATCAGAATGTACTGGATCCCCACCTATGCACCATGTTCAATAATAGCCTTGCATTGGGCTTTTTACCCCCTGAATGGCACACAGCAACAGTTATCCCACTCCACAAAGGTGGCGCCACAATGGACCACAGGACCTATTTCCCTAGAGGCCTGACTAGCCTGGTCTGCAAGGCTATGGAGCACATCATCATGGACCTCAGTCACAGAGACATTGGGTACCTCCAAACCTTTCACCCCTCCCAGTTTGGCTTTGGTAAGGGCAGACCATGCTTCCTAAACCTGGTGGACTTCTTAGAGACAGTTACCAAGGCATTAGATGCGGGTAAGGAGGTCCACACAGCCTACCTAGATTTCTCAAAGGCTTTCAACACCATTCCCCATTCTAGTATTATTGACATACCCATCTGCCTGAACATTAACTCCTATGTCATGTGATGGTTGGCAAAGTGGCTCACAGACAGAACCCACACAGTGGAAGTTGCATACCCTAGGTCCGACTGTATACCAGTTACAAGTGGCATCCCCCAGGGCTCAGTCCTAGGACCCCTCATGTTCGGTATATAATTCTCTGATGTACAGGCAAACACAGAAGGGCTTTGGCTAAAAAAGTATGCAGACGACTGCAAACTAGGGACCATAATTGTTTCCCCAACTGATACAGACACCCTCCGGAAGGGTTTCACTATGACAGATACCTGGTGTCAATATCATGGCCTCAAGCTGATTGCCAAACAGTGCATAGTCACCCCCTTTGGATATAACTAATTACCTGCGTACTACCACATAGGTGCTAGTCCCCTACATACAGAAAAGGTAATAAGGGATCTGAGAACCCCAGTAGATAGCAATCACCCATTCGATACCCGTAATGACAAGGCGGTTAGAATATCCTTCTACATGGCCCCCCTAATCTCTAATGGGTTCACATCCAGAACAAAGGAGGCCATTGTGCCTCCCTACCCATGACTTATTAGACCCATTAAAGGATACAACACCCCATTTGGGATGTACCTTACAAGACAACTGCAACAGCTTGGAAGACCACAACAGTACCACACCAAGAGGATTACTGACCTCAAACAGATGACCTATGCAGCCCAACCTAAGAAACTCCAGCTGTACTCGGTTGCATACCGCATACTCACAGGTGATCTCTGCTTGACATACAAGGCCCATGTCCAACCCAGTATTGCTGCATATGCTCCACCTAAACAGAAGCCCCTGAGCACCACATGCTCTAGGGATATACACCTAAGTACAATGATGACTAGGACGCGCTGGACGGATAGATTCCTGATCTGGAGACTCCCCATGCTTTGGAACATGATTCCAATGTACATCAGGCAAGGCCCCTCACTAGCACTCTTCAAGGGAAACCTTGATGGGTGGATGGGAGACAGACATGTACCCTGGGGATCACTGCAGTGGTTCTGCTGAACAGACGCACAGGGAACTAATGACTCTGCCATTCAGAGGCACAGGGAACTAACCTAAAAGGGTGGCAAAAGCTAGGCTTATAAATACCCTTGGGCAGACAGCCTAGTACCTACCTTTTCACTTATTACATGTCTTATGTGCATGGATAGTTAACTAGCTCTTCCATTTTAATTTGCTATCATGCTGATAAACTGTCGGGTGAATACAAGTCATATGCATCCTGTTATTGTGTATTGTAAATGCCAATAGACATAACTAATGTTTGTCTAACATAACAGTAATGCTATGTAACTTGTAATACATATCTGCCTACAATACTGTACATTCCACAGTTATTGGCACAATATCCCACAATGCAAATCATAATTGCACAGTGGGCCAACCTTTGACAGGTTATTCTCAGTAATACACCCATACATATGCCTACTGTTAAAATATATTAACATATACTATCCCCTGTTATAGCACATACTTGTTGAACCAGCCCTGCCACTGACAGTGGCTGCTGAGGAATATTTGTGTTCAAAGCCCTTATATAGCATCCCTTGTGGTGTATGTGTTGTTTGCCTTGTGACCTACAGCAGTACACACATAAATACTACAAGCATGACTATGCTCAACAATACATCGCTACAAGATAACAGTTTCCACTATATAGATTGCATGCACTTTAAATATTACAGAACAGGTACTACATACACAGACATACTGAATGTTCTACATACCTTATTAGGAACCCGAGGTGTCGTTGACTGTTAATTCAATCCTTTTCAGTTTGTGTTTCAATCTTCTTTGTGACATTCTGCTGGTATATACAGATGGTTTGAATGTGTGATAAGCCATCCTTTTCTAGTTAAATATCAGTAACATGTGCTATCCTGACCACCAATTGGTGTTCCAAAGAAATTAATTAGATACCCATCAGCTGTGCAGCTACTCCATTAGCCAATACCATGGCAACAGTGGTGTATAATGGAGTACTCCACTTGGACGTTGTCCGTTTGCCTTATTTTTGAGGAAGATGGCCTGGATGTGTTGTTTGGTTTGTATTTCAACAGCTATATGGAGACAAACAGAGATATATTAGCTTCATGACTCCCGTGGATTGTGTGTGATGGCTAGAAGATGTTGTTCTACATGTGAGTACAGCTGTTATATTTCAGAACATTGCTACTTATGCAGGATTTGTTTATACCTGATACTTCTGCAGATGTTTCAGTCTGGCAAGGATGTTTGGGCAGCTCAAGGCTTTATGGCTATGCATGAACTGTTAGGTGGTTTACAGTGTGCTCACCAGACATCCTTGGTTTGGTGTACATATGTATCATACTGTGCTGTTAATCAGTAATTGGTAACACTTCCCGGTGTACACACAGCCCTTTGAAATGGGATTGGTGCAAACAAACCCTTTAACATCAGCAGCGGTTCCATTGTATAACAGCAACTATTTCACATAGGGCCATGTTAGTGTGTCTCTGAGTAGGTATGTTAAGGCTTCTGCAGATGTCGTACAGTGAGTGAATGATTTGTGATGTTATTACATTTTTTATTGTAATTTGTTTGGGTGTGGGGGTGATGGTGGGTGTACATAGCAGATGTTGGTGTGTAGGAACTGCTTTTATACATAATCGATATGCGCGTGAGAGTTCCTTCCCTATTTGAACCTCTATCCTGTAGTGGACTAATACTATGGTAATTGCAAGCTGATTCATTAAGGCACTGTTAATTGGTTCCTGTATAGCATGCAGGTGATGTTAGTCCTTGAATCCTTTTGGCAATAGATTGGAATGTAATAAAGTGTTGCTACATGAAAGCTGTGTATTTCTGTCATAGGTATTTGCAGTCACTGGAGTTGTGTTGGTGAATGACCCTCTTTGGCTAGGGTTGCCACCTTTTTATATGGCCATAGTGGGACATTTTCGGGACACACATCAGATTTTACAGGTCGACACAAACCCACAGTCAGTACAAGGGATAGAACTTTCCTTTTTTGCCTAAATATAAGCTTATTCTTGTATCAGTTTAGTTGCTTATCCTGTTTCTTGTAACATGTAGGTATTTTAGATACAGAAAGAACTATTGTATGCAACTATTACATTACATATGGGACATAATTATGTCCTACAATCTCAGGACATTTGCCATGTTTAATATTTTTTGTCAGGACACAACCGCCCTAAGAGGGACTGTCCCTCGCAAAGTGGGACAGGTGTTAACCCTATCATTGGCTCATGTCCATAGCACATATTTGTAATAGTGTATAGGCATATACTCTCCATATCCTTTGTTCATAAAGTGTGGTTGTGGCGGAATGTGTGATTGCTATGGTCCATGTTATACCCATATATGAACACTTAAACCACTGTATATGGGATACCGATGGAATCCCAAAACAACACAATTCCGATGCCCACAGTACTGGGCCCAGACTCCCATACCCCACATTACCGACAGTGACAGCAACTCGCAAAAGTAACACAAACATGGAAAACACATACACACACACACACACACACACACACAGACACACTGCTACCCACCACATCCAAACAAACCATCCTACACTACGTATGAGCAGGTGGCAAACCCCCCTACACCCCCCAAGCCCCCCTACTTTAATATTCTACGTCCTAGGTCGCACAAACAGACGCACAAAGCAAACCCACACCCACACATTTCAGTCCTCCAGGAACACACACCACACTCAGAACACACTCTTACACACACTACAGCCCTCAGAAACACACTTACACACAGTAACCTACCTGAACCGCAACACCAGAAGCACTGACTAAATGTCCCTTAACATCGGGATTTTAAACCTCGCACTTCTGGTGTTTCAGTACTGTGGTCTTTCGGACTTTAAGCCTCGTGATTACGTGCATCGGTATGTCAAGCAGTCAGTATGTGGTAGGTATCCCATTTATATGTACCTCCATGGTTATGTAAATGTTGCTAACCTATCTATATATCTACATATATGTGTATATCCCCATATATCGACATATCTCTCTCTCTCTCCCTCTCTCTCTATATATATATATATATATATATATATATATATATATATATATATATATATATATATATATATTTATATATATATATATATATATATATATATATATATATATATATATATATATATATATATATATATATATATATATATATATATATATATATATATATATGTATATATATAGCATACACCTTTCATTCAGTACATACCGGTTTGTCCTATTTCCACACATTCCTACCTTTTGTGTTTTAACCTGTCAGTATACACAACTGCCATTGGTACATCTCAAGTAGCTTAGTGGTAGGTTATTATGAAGATTGTGCACATGGTTGCGTGTTCTAATCTTAGCAGTGGTAATTTTACCTCTCAGAGCAGGCACTGGTAGTGCAAGGGTGATTAACACACATTTCAGCGGTTGTGTGTTCCAAATGTTTATTATTCTGTGGAATACTACCTATATATGCAAGCTGTGGTTAAGGTATACTATGTAACATTTAAATCATCTGAGAAGATTCCTGTCACGGGTGCTCCCTATTATTTGGAACTACATCCCTGATTACATTATACAAAACCCCTCACTAACACTCCAGGGAATCCTTGCAGAGTAGGTGGGGAACAGTGGATACACCCCAGTGATCCCGCAATTGGCTCTGCTCCACAGAAGGACAGTTAGTTAATCAATAGGGTGGTGACAGCAGACACTTTTTGGCTATGCTTATGAGTGGCCTCGGGCAGTTAGGCATGTACCTACCTATGTATTTATGAACATATACATACAGTATGGACACATGCTGATAGCTTAATTTACTGTTTGGGTATTGACTTACCTTGTGCCAATGGCAGTTGTGCGTACAATAGATGAGGGCTACCTATGTAGGATGCACACAGTAGACCACCTATACATGACAATTTACAGGTGGTTGTGTGTGTGCCATCCATGTTTGCTGTGTGTGCAGGTGGAGAAGGGTGTCAGTCCATAAGTGTTTACACTGTCAGTGTGTGTGCTATATGTTCCCTCTTTTCCAAGGCATGGGCATACTGGGCATGCCTCCGTCTGCCTACTAGGGCTGGCACAAGGTGCTCATGGTCTGAATCCCTCTGTGCCTGTGGGGCCCTTGGCAATGGTGGTGGGCTGTGAGGGCCTTCACCATTCTGTCCCTGCTGCAGCTGTTTCCGCAGTATCATATTGTGTAGCATTGCACATACTATGAAGCTGTGGGCACACGTACCTGGAGAGTACTGCAAGGATCCACCAGATATGTCCTAGCAATGGAACCATGATTTCAGCATCCCAAAAATGCGCTCTATGATGATTCTGGTTTCTGCGAGTGCCTCATTATGGCGTTCTTGCATGGCTGTGTGTGCATTTCTGATGGGAGTCATCATCCACGGTTCCAGTGCATAGCCAGCATCCCCATCCAGGTGGCCATATTGGATGTCCCCCCTGGCAAATACTTGATACAGCTGTGAGGCATGCCAGATATGGGAGTTGTGATAGCTTCCAGGGCTGCCAGCACACACATCTATGATAATGCCCTGGGCATTGCACACAACCTGGCAGTTGATTGAGGGGTATCCCTTGCGGTTTATATAGCACCTACCCTGCTCATCGGGTGGTGTCTTGATGTGTATGTGCGTGCAGTCTTTTGCACCCAGTACCTTTGGGTAGTCTGTCACACATTGGAAGAGATGCATATTGCCGGCCAACTTCTCCTGCATTCGTGGGAAGTATATGTGCTCATTGGCATGTGGTAACATAGCATCCAGGAATTGGTGGAGTACCCTGGATGCTGATGCCTGTGAGATCCCCATGATATCCCCAGCTGGCCTTTGGAAGGTACCTGTGGCTAGTATTCTCAAGCTTACAAATACCTTTGTGTCCACTGGGATGGGTTCCCCTCTGTTACTTCTGGCTCTGAGGTGTGGCTGGCACAGCTCAACAAGTTGCTGTATGGTGTCCCTGTCCACCCTGTAATGCTCTACTATCTCCAGATCATTTAGCCCCTGGTAGGATATCCTGGGTCTGAACAATCTTCTCCTCCTCCGGTGCCTGAGGTGGTTGTCAGCATCATCCTCCACACCACCATCAGTTTCCAACACATGCTGATCAATCAGAGCTATAGCAGCCCCTAACATGTACATATTAAAAGTTCCCCGTCTGTATACACCAATGGTGCAGAGTGTCTGGGAATACACAAGTGTGTGTGTGGGGCTTTCACACCTTATACTATTGTGCAATGGATGATGCTGGTGTAATTGGGTGTAGATGTGCAATTCCAGCTGTAGGGTATCTTAATTATGGGTTTTACAGCAGGTACTGCTATTGTGGGGCCTTTGGTGTTGACTTATGCTTGATTGCCGTGATTCATCTATTGCCCTTTACTTCACTTTTCAACCCAATTCCCCTCCCATTTTCAGACATGCATCCAGCTGCCTGCTTTCTTGTTATGTACTTTCACAACCCAGGATTGTGTTGTGAAATGTGTTATGTAGCTGATCTACTGCAAAATTTCCTTTGTTCTCCTCTGACAGTTCTATTTTCTTTGCAGTACGGCACTTCCCCTTTCCTGTTCTGCAGGTAGCTGCTAGCAGCTTTGTTAGCTGTTGTCAATGGCCCTTGAGTTCCTAGGTGTTAATTACTCATTTGTACTCTAATTACCATGCTGCGGCATTTCCTTATTGTCTTCCCATATCCTTTCTGTTTCTGTTGTGGTGTGCACCGCGTACAGCCGTTTACCGGGTTTTGAGCGCGTTTTCATCCACGTTCACATGCGCTTTCGGTTACCTTGTGTGCTCTCAGCTAAGCAAAGCTATGGCTACTTCCACACCCCTATCCTGTGGCTTTGCTTAGCAACAGGCAACCAGGATTAGCAATACTCCAATGTGCTTACAGCTACGATGGCGTACCCCTCTCTTGATGTCATGTTTACCTCCAGGCCACTCCTTGGTGTTGTACCGCTACGCTGTGTGGTACATCCTTACGCTGACAGGGCATTTGCAATTCAGTATTACTTGACTCATTTGCATGGCATTGACTACTAATTCCTAGTTACCGCACAGAACACTGTCACAGACCCTTAGCAACCCTTGCACCATGGTTCTGGAGTAGCATGTGTGCCATTGACTATTATGGGGAATTCATGAATTGTGTTACATTGCACTTTTATGACACCTAAATATATTTTCATTGTGATCCCGTTTGCACACCGATGCACTGCGGTTTTACTTTGTGTTAGTGTGGCCATGACATTAAATGTTATTTTTTATGTGTTCTGCATGTTTTTATGCCATTGGCTATATATTTAGCCATTGGCATATATTAACATTATAATACATAAGTCTGGTCTGCTTTCATGGCTACGATTTTGTGTCTGAAAAAATGTAAACCATTTTTTTGGTTTACATTTCTTCATGCTTATGCTACTCCTGCACCACTTCATGAATTGCTATATACCTTCATTTGCATGCTACACTGCTGCGCATGGGGTATTTAGCATACATGCGCTGGGAGCTGCGCAGCTGTGGTGTACGCCGGTAGTGCACGTGGAAACAGCTCGTACCTGAATCGCTCGGCGGCCATATTTGGCACTAGATCGCTAATGCTACTCTGGCGCCTGGCGCAAGCTTCATGAATCTCGGGGCATATGATCGACTTTTGAAATGTCAACCATGGGCATCTCCATACAGTGTGGAATGGAAAGATATCCATTTTCCTCACTATAGTGCGATCTTGGAGTTGGTATACTTAAGTTCTGGGGAGTGGGGGGGGTCCAATGGGGGGTGCAGGGGGGGCTTGCCCCCTGCTAGCACTTTTTTTTTTTTTTTTTTTTTTTTAACATGATCGACATTTTGAAAGTTAATGATATGGTCTCGGCCATATGGTCTTCGACTTTATATATATATATATATATATATATATATATATATATATATATATATATATATATATATATATATATATATATATATATATACACATATATATATGTGTGTGTTTGTGTGTGTGTGTGGGGTATGTGTGTTTGTCTGTGTCTGTGTCTGTGTCTATTCCTGTCTAAGCTATAACTTCTTTTTTTTTCTGTTTTACTTTCTCTTACACATGCTTAGCTGTATGAATTAGTACAATGCTCTGCCAATATACCCTATCATTCAAACAGAAAAAAAGTATGAAATATATGTGGAATATTGTTTTCAAAATAAATGTAGCAACTGTGTTTAGGTATAACAAATTCACAAACACAGAAATGTAATAATTCATGGATGGTTGCATTTCCTTTTCTCTATAAATGTCTCAGATTTGATAGGTAATTTTGAAGTAAAATAACATTTCTAAGTAAAGTTTGTGCTGGTTATTCACTGGCCACACTCCCCACCCACAGCCTGCAATCTTATTAGTATGTGTTGTGGGAGATGTCAGCCATGTAGTATGTGCAGTTAGAAGTACTTTTGAGCAAACAACTGTGTTAAGCAACCGCTTTAGTTATATTTGTATGCCCTACACAGAACTGGCTTCATGTAATGTTACTGTTGCAAGTACATTTTGCAATAGTAATAAATTATAAATGTATAATTCTAATTTTAAATTCATTATTTATCAGTCCAGTCACAACTACTTCTACCTATAACCCAGTACATGATTTACTGAGTTACATGTATAGGTTATTATGCATTATTTTTAAAAAGGTGCCTGCATGATTGCAAACATGCTCATGATTTCCTATGCATTTCATAATACCATTACAAGTAATATTTTCAAGTGCACTTATCTTTTTTTGAGAAGCGCAATTATTGTTTTACTTAGTGTAGAACTCTGAACTTCTCGTCTCAACCTGGTCTGCTCACTCGGTCAGGAGGTTAACACTATGCTTCTGCAAATCATCAGCATAATGGTGATGGCACTGCTGGTTAGAGCAGATTATGCCTGTCAGGGTTGACAGGTGGTCACCCAACTCCTACTAGATATCAATAATTTGTCCAAGCAGTGTGTCTTGTGCACACCTTGTTCTTATTCTAATACAAGTCATGCAGAGGGAAGAGCATGATCATGCACTCCTTATCAGACCAGCTAGGAGTGCTGCCTTGTGCCTTCACAGGAACTGTCATCTTTTGATGAGCCAGAACAAGAATATTGTCTGGGATGTATTAAACAGGTTTAGAACTACTCCCTGTGGAGTGTCATATCATCTTAGCTAAACCCTTTCAGCTTTCATGGTCATTACAACATCTATTGAAGTTATTGGCAGGTTTGGTTTAACCAAAACTTCTTTGCCACATTTTTAAAAGCAAACCAATTATCTTTCCCATCTATGCTTCATTAAAATAGAAAAACATGATTAATAATTTTTATTGATAATGCTTATTGACAAAGGATATTTTCTTGTACACTAATACCAGTATGTATTATGTAGTATGGCAGATTTTTTTTTAATGTATTATTATTTTTGGTGGAGGAGAAATAAATGTCACTATGTGTGTGTTACCTTTAACATTGAGAAACTTATAATTTGCTTGAGGTGCAAGGGTTTGACACACAATGTTGGATGACCAAGAATTACAATTCGAATTGCTGCAAACTTGACAGATGACTTTTTTTATTTTGTTTTTTTAACTACATTCTGATTTTTACTTGTCTAGGGCCATTTACTCATTCCCATGGAAAGTTTTGGATGATTGTGGAGGGCTGTGGACTTTGCAACCATCTGCACAGCAACCATGTCACTCTAAAATGCATTCATAATCAGCAAAATGCCGAAATTTGCAGATATACCGCAAGACATATTGGCATACTAGTCTGATTAATAGAAATTAATATAAATTCACCTAATTTGCATATAGCATGTGTAAATGGCCCTAAAGGTTTGGCATTAAGTCATGCGTCACCATATTAATTCGCCAATAGCTGAGATAGGCAGCTAATGCATTACGATACAGCAGACTTGCTATAGTAAGGAAACATTTTTAAAAAGTATTATTATTTAATAAGAAACACATAAAATATTATTTCATTATTCATATAAGGGCCATTTGCAATGAACTCACATGTATGATATGCATGTTATGACAGCACTGACTCATTAGTAGTTTTTGGTAGATTTTTTTTCATTTTGACGTTGGGTTTCATGACAGCAGCAGTGCAAATTATTACTGATGACAGAATATTATCATTACTCTGGTATAATCTACTAATTGTGTATTCATGTGTATAAATGCAGTAATTTACTACACAGGTTTTGCTGTGCTAAGGGTATCAGCAGGCATGTATGACAGTGAAGAATAAAATATGGCAGTATTATCAGTACATAACCATGGCAGGGGATAGGATAAGGATGCTTTTTTGTGACAAAAGTGATTGCATTCATGACCTAAATGAACTGTAGGTAACATATTACAATTTTAGATGGCTATATTGAGATTTCTATTAATTAACAGTTACTATGGTTGCAGGATGACTCGGACAGTGTTTTCTGTAAATCATGATTACATCCAATGATTGCTGTCACTGTAACTGTGCCCTTTTTATCTTTTGTTTGTTTTTTTACATGTAGTACTGATGTAAAGTAAGGGGTCAAAACAGAGAAAGGATGACTTCAGCTATGAGGAAACTCATGTCCACATGGCAGCACTTAGGACATATGGGAAATTTATTTTTGGTGAAGGGTGCCCAGACAAGCCAAGAGGAACAAGGCCTAGAGTTAAGTACTTGTTGAAATTAATGCAGTGAGAGGCAGAAACTGAGCACTGATGCAGTGCAAGAAAACGGCAAATCAGGTAGTAGCACATACTAGAAACAAGGCCAGGCAGAATGCAATGTCCTGTTCCAGTACAGGAGGCCTTCAAATCTTATTCAATTAAATCCAGATGAGGAATACATTCTGTCCATCTGTGGGGATGACTATGACACAGAAGATGGTGGAACATAAATAATTAGAGGTGGTGTGGACTCTGCTCCATCTTACCAATGTCTGCAACAGCAGCAACACTTATCTGCTCATGAAAGTTGGTTTACAGATCCAGAGAACACATTTATAGAATGCTTACAAAGAAAGATTTAATTAAAGACATTGCAATTAATTATTATTAGGTGAACTTTGTACATCAGCAAAGAATGGAAATAAAGGCAGTGTGTACAGTAAGTGTCCCACTCATCCCCTTGTAAGCATAGTTTGCTATGTGTTGTTGCATTATTATTGTTAATGTTTTCATATCATTTTTTACAGGGTTTGCATCAGAAATAACCAGTTAAACTATATCAATACATTTTGATGATGTCAAAAGTAGAATGGGTGTTGCTGCTGCTGTTGATGAGGACATAGTTGTATTTATGAAGTGGAAAGCTGTCCCCAAATTTAAAGGCAGGTTTTCTCACCCCATAGAATGTTAGTAACCGCAGAAAGTGGCAAAGCAACACAAAGTCAAGCACAAGTTAACATGCTACTCATGCTTGTACAGCAGGACCACCCCTGCACCTCTACACCAGTATCTCCAAACCCTGAGTAACACTTTGAGGTTGATGGCAGGCATTTAGAGGCAACAGAGTCTACAGTGACACCTTTATAAAGGGGAGCCAGGTGCAGGAATTTCTTTCAGCTACTCCAAGAAACACTTAAAACATTAGCTGCCCAACAAGAAATGTGCCATGACATTGTTAGTGCCCAGAGTACTACCATAGAAAGTGACAACTGGAAAAGGTCTGAGTCCTCCAGGATATCCATGATTATTCCCAGCACTACTTTGAAATGGCAGAGAGGAGGGATAATGCCATGGTCACAGTGATGCATAATATGATGGCATTCCAGACATCAGTGGCCATCTCCATTTGTACTCCAGTTAGCACATACCAGAGTCAAGCTGGAGTTAGTCTTGTGAGGGGAAGAGGGTAGGGTACTGTCAGGACACATGGGAGGATCACTTGATACTACCATTGCTTCTAAGAATAGTAATGTCAGTAGCCAAAGTGTACAAGTACAACACAGTTCACACAAGCAATGTCAACGTTCATCTACAGCTACCAGAACCTCACATTTAAGGTCACAATCGTGGTCAAGCAGAAGGGTCAGTGAGAGCAGGCTCACCTGTATCAAGTATGACATGACATCAGACCAACTCACCTTAAAGTTCTCATGGTAGCCTTTCCTGCAAATCAATTGTCGCATCATTTGGCCTATCAATAGGAGATGCGTATGACTCATTTTATCTTGAACTACTGTGAGTCAGCTTCAAACACATAGCTGTCTGTTTAACTGGAATGGGGGTTTGGGGGGGTTTACAAATGTATGTATTTCATCCCTGTAAAACTAGTATGTACACCATCAATGAATGTTACACAAAAGGCGCTACCACGTGGATTTCCATTCCTAGAGGTGGAAGGTACATAAATCATCAAAATAGCAATGACAAAATTTTTCAGGAAAAATATTTCATAAGGAAATGATATATTAAAATGAATATCCTGTCATATAAACTTACACTGCTGCATGGGATATTTTATAGCATTTCATTTCATTAAGTGACAGAGGACTTTCCCTTAAAACAACATCTCTTGGTATGAACCAGTGCATTATTAGGACAAAATAACTATAGGGTCTGCTAGGTAGTGGTGGTGTTGGTGGGGAGATTACAGTGGCCGGCTTTCTTCACTAGGAAAGCATGTTAATTTCCTTTAACACAAAACTATTGCTTCCTGGAAGGAAAGACTAGCTCTTGATAGAGGTTAGCATTATGGATCTGGCTAGCATAGGCCAGGAGAACTGAGCGCTATACTGGAGGGAATATAGCATATAGAAGTACATACAGATGTTAGGTTATACTGAAAATGTTCAATATCATTAGAAATTATAACTTAAAAGGGCACAAGCAGTCGGGTATTGTATATATACCTTCATCACTGAGACGTACTAAATTGTTTCTCAGTTGATGGGGATCACATTCCACCATATTAAATGGAATCTTTCTAACTGCGGAATGCAGAATGAATAGGCTTCAGTGTGTGTGTGTGTGTGTGTGTGCGTGTGTGCGTGTGCGTGTGCGTGTGCGTGTGCGTGTGCGTGTGTGTGTGTGTGTGTGTGTGTGTGTGAGTGTGTGTGTGTGTGTGTGCGCTCGCGAGTGTGTCCACATGGGGTATCCAGCAGCCTTGAGCCAGGTAACCAAAAAAGGCAGCAGGAGAAAGTGTTTAATGATTTTCTTAATGCTATCTCCTTGGTTTTCTATATTTCTTGTGTCAGAAATAAAATTGTGAATGTTTGTTTGCACAGTATGATAAGGATTCCATTTTAAACAAATTGTTAGTGTAAAGTTTTTCTTTCTACTGTGTTGAGAAAATATCAAGTTATGCATTCAGAAGGTAATTCCAATCCACACTGTCACTTTAGGTTACCCTCCCATTGTGCACTGTTAAAGCACACACTCCTGATGATAGAAAAGTTCACTTAATACAAGAACTATTAGAATAAAAGAAAAAAGCTATGGCATGTGATTCTGTGTAGGACAATTGTGTGTAACATATTTCTGCACATGCTGTTCCTGGAACACATGTATAGTACATAATACATGCAGCAAGCTGGCATCAGATGCCAGTAACTCTGCAGACTGATTGTGCTGGATGATGATGTCATATTATATGGCCTTACTGTGACCTGAGGTAGCAGTGTAATCCCCAAGTCCTCATGAATGTTTTGCAGGCTGCATTCAGATGGGGCTTCACTGGTTTAATTTTTTCTTAAAATATAAACAGCTTTTCACTGATGATATATGCTATTAACATGTTGCCCAAGTATATCGCCCAGACTGCACTGCTATTTTTACATTATCAAACTGAGATTTACAATGTCAAAATCAGTACTATGTGGTAAAGCTTGTTATAAACTCATTCCTTTAATCATCTCAGACAAAACTTCTGGGAAAGTACTTGTAGTTTGCTTCTCTTCTGCAGTTCATTTAAAGCAGCCTGTCAAAAAAAAGTATGTTCCCTAGCATCATACAACATTCTTAATAAACAAATCTATACATAAAAACACTTACTGTCTATATGACATATCCTAAACATATTTTCTAGCTAACCACCTCACAGCCTTCCAATGATAGTAACTACATGTGTTTAAAGCAATTGTAAAGTTAGCTAGTGATCACTGATTATGAGTAATGTGTGTGTGTGTGTGTGTGTGTGTGTGTGTGTGTGTGTGTGTGTGTGTGTGTGTGTGTGTGTGTGTGTGTGTGTGTGTGTGTGTGTGTGTGTGTGTGTGTGTGTGTGAGTGATAACACCGAAATACCATAACATCAAACTTCATATGGTCAAGACCATATGATCGAATTGACAGAATGTTGAAGAACATTAAGCAACAAAAATATATGTATTTGCAGGGGACAGGCCCACCTACATCTCCCACAGTCCATGCATATTATATATACCAACTCCGAGACTGGATTACAGTGGGGAAAAGGGTAAATTACGCACTCCACACTGTATTGTGATCTCCATACATAAGCTTTGACATTCTGGCAATTCAATCATATGATCCCAGACATATGTCATTCATCGCTGTGGAACTTTGATCTTCTGATAATAAACCATATATAAATATATATACGCACATGCACACATGCACACACTTATGCCTATAGATTTATTTTCTACTGATTGGATAATAACCCTTCAGTTTGCACTTTTGTTCTAAGACTGGTATGGTATAGACACATGGGAAATCAGACTGCACAGTTCAATAATGCCCACACCATTGAATAAATTCTCTGCTTATACATGTGTGCATTAATGATGATGAACCATATTTTTTGATTCTTGTAACAAATTTCCTCTGTAATAAGCGTTTATCATTTCAGATATAGACTCCTGACTCCTTGCAATGTGTTCTTTTTCCTGTTTTTGACAAATGCTAGGAGGTTTCATGTAGATTTCCTTCTGTATTGGTGAAACTCACAACTAACCTTTGTTTTTCAGGGATGTCCTTAATTCCTGGAATAAAGTTTTTCAGTCCTTTCTAAAATGTCTAATTCTGTAACAGACCATTCTTGATTATATTACTTGAATAGTACCAGCCTTTATAGAATGGCATTTTTTTACCTTCAGAAAATATCAGTGTGAATCATTTTAGTCTATCACTGTTCTGACTGAACTGTTTTTCTGATCTCAAAGTGCTCCTGAATTGTAGCCTTTGTTTTTGGTTAAGGGATTTTGTCCCTGACCCTGAAGATAATGTGCCAAGAGCTCTGAATTTCCTGTTACTTTTGTTGTTTTAAATTCTACCTCTAATGTTAATGTGATGGCTGTTATTCTCTCTTACTGATAGGCTTCTCTTAATCTTTCCATAAATTTCTCTGGTATGTAAAATGAATGTTCTAAATGATTCTGAAAACAGTATATTGTCTATTCGACATGCCCTTAAGCTCTATGCAGCAGCGTCTGCTTTCTACTCTCTCAAGTCATGCATGCAAGTGCTTCATCTCTTAGAAAGTGCACCGACCTGGAGACTACAAAAAAAAAAAGAAAAAGAAATACACAACCAAATCAATGTTATCTTTACTTAAAAATGTACATAAACATTTACAAATGCTTCAATTTCACACCTGAAAGATTATTTAACTTCTTTGCTTTGGTGTTTTTTAATCAGTTTGTAGTCCTATATTCACCTTGTATAGGAAAAAAACACAGTTTATCTTAGAGTGGATGCTAAAAAAATCCTGGATATGAATGTAAAGTACAAATAGGAAGCATGCAGTAAAACTGATAAATCAGTTTATGCTCTTTTCTGAAATAACCTGAAATATAAAAGTAAAGCATTCTTTCACTTTGTTTCTGAAGTAGTTATTTCTAACGTTTTGTCTCTATTATCAGAGTGTATATATGTCAAACAATGTTTGCAGTATCAGTAATATCAGACTAGAAGATGACACTGAACACAATTTGCCTCAACATTAAAAAGGCTGTAAACAATTTAATAACCAGTAATCATGGAGCACCATGACTGCACTTAAAAAAGTGGCTTAATTACGCCCTGGTTCAGTGCTACTCTACAAGACCAGACACAAATAAAGCTTAAGAGGATGCTTAACAATTGATAAGCACCCCTTATGTACTGTTTATATCAAGTCTGCATTAAAACAGACAGTGCTATCGATTAAACATTAGCAGCAGGACATGAAATGGCTTTGTTTCCACACCTGTTTCTGTCTCCTGTCTGCTAATGAACACACAGCATTTTGAATTAAACTGTTTCCTTTCAAAAGGCAATCAACCACTCTCCCACTGCTTTATCGGCTTTCTCATCCATCACAGCACATTGCATTTTTTTTTGTTTTTATTTATTTTTTTTTAATCTTACTTTTCACTAACATGGAGCAGGTCAGTCTTCATATAATACAAAGAACTATGATTGTTTCTCTGATCACAAGTACATATTATGTGTCACCAACATGGATGCCAACATTCACCTCTTCAGGTTCGCTCTCAAGTTGAATTTCTTGGCACCCATGTATCAAACATATAATATATATGTTACAATAGGAGACCCAAACATACTCCTCTATGCTCCATGCTTCTTTTATCTCAGGTTATTTGGAAGCTATAAACTTGAAAGAATAGATGAAACACAATTGTTTGCTATACCTTCAAGTAGATTTCTCTAGCTGATGAATTCTTTCTAATGGTGTTTCAGTTTTGGTTACTATAAGCTTTTTAATTATATAAACTAGTTTTGGTATTTTATAGTTTTCCCAGATAAACGTTTGTCACCAAAATACATTGTGAAGTCTAAGGTGCTGTGAATATTTTTAATAGTTTACCTTCAAATGCTGCTTATAGTATAAGTTATTAACAAATATATTATTGATACATTCCAAATTTAGCACATTTTTTGTTTCAATAAGAATGATTTAAAAGTTTCAGTGCATAACAATGCACTGTGCTATCAGGGTACTGAAAAATATATTCCTAGGCTATGGGCTCTTAGCTAAAATGTATTTCAGAATCCGATTCTTTCAGACTGATCAAATAAAGCAGAAAGCTGCTATGTAATTCATTGCTTTAAGCAGATCACACAATTAACATAATTTTCTGTTTATCTACACAATATTCTGATTTTCTATGCTAATAAATTTTATCTTAGGGATTAAGAAATTATAAAAAAATATTGATGTGTTACCACCGTTGCCAGCATCTGTTTCATTTCTATGACCTGTATGCTCTTTGCAGAAATATCCACTCAACAAGCTTATAAATACCATGAAGTAATGATCTCCAGTTATATCTGTATTATTTTGCAGGTTAATCCCAATAGCATTGCATCAGTCAGTATTGAGGGACTCATGCACATTGTAAACTTGGCAAGGCAAGCCTCTAACCTGTAATAAAATTCTAATCATATAAGTTGCAAAACATCACATATGGATAGTTGACAAACTTTTCACTTGATTTGTTGTCACAATTCAATTTCTGTCTTTCATCACTTAATAACCATGAAGGTAATACACATACACATCTGTATACACACATAGGAGCATACTCACAAAAAAAGTTAATCATGGGGTTAGTACAATTTGCAAACTGTTTTTTTACTAACAATATATGGCATGTGTCTCTTGCAGATTACTGTAGCTAGAAGCTGGAATTTATAGATGAGAGCTACATACCTGCTAACACTCTAGGAGGTCACTGAAGAAAGAACTGCAGAGCTAATCTGATGTGTTAGGCAGTAGATAGTGCCTGCATACTAAACAAAGAACCACGTATAAAAAGAAGGTTTCAGTGGTAACAGGATAAGCAGTGGTAGCATTTTGTGTAGCTTAAGGAACACTACAGTGTGTCATTTGGCCAATACGACAGCCGCTGCACCTAAATCAAGCTAACATGGCCAAGTCAGTCTGTACAAGAAGAGCAGCATATATAGCAGTCAAGACAAAGACAGGTGCAGGTGTACATGGCACAGTATCAGCTCTGTTCAGCATGTAATTAGAGAGGAAATTAGGCAGATAGGAGAGAAAATAAAGGAATACTGCAAGTACAGATAAACACAGAAGGCTAACTGTATGGTTTGAAATGTGAGTAGTGGGAAGAAAGAGTAATTTATCTAGTATGGGGAAGACCAACTTAAATAATACTTACAAAAGAAGAGTATCTGAGGCAGGTACTGAGGGATGGCTGCTGATGGGATAGATGGAAAAGAACAGGTAACGGAGGTAGTCAGACAAGCATATTACACAGACACAAATAGACAGGGACTGCATGCACATGAATGGTGAGAAGGATGGTGGATGGGAACACAGACAGATGGGATGAGCAATTGTTGATGGAGAGTACTGGACACCCAATAAAGAATGGAAAATGAAACATACTCAGCCTTTGACTCTACCTTCCCTTAATGTACTAATGCTCCTTCCTCTCTGCCTTGTAAATCAATCTCTCCTTAATACTCCCTATTCATTGTTTTCATTGTATTTCTCACCGCTCTCTTCCCTAGTAAATAACCTCTTCCCCACACACGTTTACCTACCTCTCTGTCATCTTTCTTCTATCATTATCTCATTTAAAACCATGCCCCCCCTCTGCCTCACATCAAGTCCTGCTTATGTACCTCTCTTTTCTTACCACCTATCATACACATCTTCATTTTTCACATTCATCCCCAGCCTACACTTCTTCTATACTCCACAAGGAACCCACCCTGCCCTTCCTAATTTGCCCCTCTCTCTTTAACTCTTCCTTCACACCTCATCAAAATAAAACTTTTCTCTGTCTCTATCACATTCTTCAAATCTAAATACAAGCCCACTGGCTTTTACCTTTATGCAAACAAACCTTCCCTAGTTTCTAACAATTTACTATCATCAAGCGACATCCACCCCAACCCAGGCTCATCTACTCCAATCACAACAAACACCTGTCTCACTAAACATCTCTCTATCTTTGCTATTAGCATACAAACTCTACCTAATAAAGTCATAGAACTACACTCCTGGATTACCCACCAATCACCACACATCCTGGCCCTTTATGAAACTCGGCTAAAACTACATAATTCTAACACTGAAATACTACCTCCCCACTACAACATCTATCACCAAGATAGAACCACCACAAAAGGTAGAGGTGTTGCAATTATGTATTCTGGACACTTTGACCTATCCCCCGTGCCAATATCTTTGCCTAACTCTCAACCAGCTGAATTACTACTTCTAAACTGTCATATCAACCCCCATAATCCTAGATGAACATGCACCAAAATGAACTATTAGAATGAAGTCCAAGACTGGCCCTTGGCTGTCAAAAGATACTAGACAAATTATATTACTAAATGGAGAGCTACTAAATCCATTTCTGATAATCAAACCTTTAGACAATTGAGAAATATCACAAAAAGAGCTATTCTCACTGATAAAAAGAACTACAGCAAACTAACCATAATAATCCACAAAAGTTCTGGTCAAGCTTAAATAGATGCCTTCATCCTAGTCACTCTAGCACACCATCCCCACTAGGAGCTGATAATAATAGCCCCAGCAAATTGCCAATGCCTTCAACACCTTTTCTACAGACACTATACAATCCTTAGCCTGTCAACTATCCATAGACATCACTATTCTCCCTATCCCTTTACCTGACACTCTACCTACCTTCCAACTTCAACCCATCTCTACTACCTACATTCAAGAAATCATCCAAAAACGTAAGCCTTACACCCCCACTGCAGGCCAGTTACCATCAGAATATCTGCAAAGAGCTGCTAAATCAGTAGCCTACCCTATATCTATCCTTATAAATAGAACCATCAATGAAGGAAACATCCAAGACATTTGGAAAATCTCCCATATAATCCCTTTACATAAAGGTGGTAACTCTAATGATTATTCCAATTATAGGCCTATAGCTCTCTTATCACCCCTAGCTAAGGTTATGGAAAAATGCATTTATCACCAGCTAATAAACCACTTAACCCAACACAATATCTTAGTAAACTGCCAACATGGCTTCAGGCCCTACCACAGCACCACTACAGCTCTCCTTTCTTTCACCGACTCCATCAACCATCCATTATGGGAATTGGGGGAGACAAGAAACTTATGGAAGTGAATGGGGAGAAACTGAAATGGAAGAACAACAAGAATTACCCCAAGAAATAGAAGAATACCCCCCCCCTTAGGAGATCAGAGAGATTGATGCAACAAGAAAAAGTGTATTATAATTCAAAAAACTACAGGGGGAGGGGGGGGGTCTCTTCAGAATACACGTCAGGGTTGGAACTAGCTGATGGTATTACAAACAATTTAAATACCTGGACTTTCAATGGGTTCAATATATACAATTACTCCAGTGTTAGTATAGATAAAAGTTGGTTTGATTTGTTTTCAAAAGGTTTTACTTTTGTTCCTACACAACAAACTGACATCTTTAAACTTCTGATAGACATTAAGTTGTTTATTCGTAAAAAGAATTTGGAACTTTTTTTCAAAGATAAAACACCTGGGAATGATGCACAATTTCTTAAGCGAAAAAGTATATTTAATCCACCCACACACCCCCAGCTCAAGAATTTTGAATTAAAGGTGGAAAATGAAATCAGAACCCACCTGACAACAAGGTCTTTTCATTCCAATTTAACACAGGAAGAAAAGAATACCCTAAGAGCTATAAGTGACAATCACAATTTGAGAGTTATGAAACCGGATAAGGGGGGTGGGGTTGTTGTTATGGAAACAATTCAATATGAAGGCAAAATGTTAGACCTATTAAATGACTCTGACAAATATACCAGAGTGTCCATTAATGAGGTCAATATTGCATATAGAAAGATTCAGGTTTTACTTTATGATATGTTAATGCAAGGGTCTATTGATCAAAATACCTACAAGTTTTTGATAGTTGATAAACCAAAAATTCCTTGCATTTTTGGGATACCTAAAGTTCATAAGAATCCCTGTGATCCCCCCCTCAGACCAATTGTGTCAGCAGAAGGGTCAATAACAGCCCCCTTAGCAAAATTTGTTGATCACAAGATCAAACATGTTCTTGATGGGTGTGACAATATTCTAAAAGATTCCTGGGATTTGTTGAGAAGAATCAAACCCTCTTTATACACTGAAAACACTACTTTTGGGACCATGGATGTCATAGATCTCTTTGGTTGTATACCACATGATTTAGGCCTATCTTGGTTCGAAGAAAAACTTATTTTAAGTAAAAATTGACACACATTGATTTTAGAAATAATTTAACCCTGATGGAAATAATACTAAAAACAATTTTATCTATTTCCAAGGGAATACTTTAAACAAGAAAAAGGCGTTGCAAGGGGGGCACATTGCGCACCAGCATATGCTAACATTATCATGGCCTTTTGGGAAGAAAAGTTTTTATTAAATTCTCCTTGTTAAAAGATTGTTCCCTGTATACTAGGTTTTAGATGATTTGTGTTTCTTTTGGAAGGGTAGCAAGGAAAATTTTAACAATCTCCTGGCTTACTTAAATAGTACCTCTACTTTTTTAAAATTTACCAGTTACTTTGATGAGCAAGAATTGAGATATCTTGATGTCCATATAGAGAAAAAAGAAGGGAATTTTACATCAAGAATCTTCAGGAAAGAAACCTTCTCTAATTCTTATTTGCATTATACCAGTTGCCACCCCCCCACCAAAAGAAGGGGGTAGTGAAAGGACAATTGGTCAGGTCCAGTAGGATGACTTCCGACAACAATGTCTTTTTGGAAGAAACCAATTTTTTAAGGAATCTTTTTGTTCAGAGAGGGTACCCCTTGGATTTGTTTAATAGAGTGCTTGAAGAAGTTAATATCAAAGAGCAGATACTTTTGCACCTATTCTTGGCAAAGAAGAAAACTTGATTCACAACCAAGAACAAGTACACAAGTTTAAAGATAAAGAGACAGGGTTAATCACTACTTTTAGTGAACAATCCGCATATATTAGGAACATTTTTTCAAGAGAATGGTATAGTTTTCAAAGTTTTGGACCTTGAACACATCTTTGACAAAGAACTTACTCATGTTTACCGTAAAGGTAAAAGCATTAAAAATTACCTTGAGGGAGGGAAGAATGCCAACATGTGCAATAACACCAACAAACCCAAGAAAGGCTTGCATAGATGTGGGAGATGTAATTATTGTTCACATCTGAATTGTGGGGAGACCTTGTTTTTAAAAGCAAGAAATATGACATTGGGTTTGAACACATTTGCCAATTGTGATACTGAAGGCATCATATATATAGCTGTTTGTAAGAAATGTCCCTCTTTCTATGTTGGAAAGAGTGAAAGAAAGTTTAGACAAAGAATATACGAGCACTTATATGATGTCAGAGTAAAAAATGAGAAAAATGCACTTAGCAAGCACTCTATAAAATGTGACATTACAGGATACTCATTTTCATTTTGGAAGTTGTTCCCACTAACCCCAGAGGCGGGATGTGGGAAACACTCATAGAATATAAAGAATTATACTGGCAACTTTATTTGGACGCGAATTGTAACTATGGACTAAATGATATGATATAATTGGCCCCAGTATTGAAGATGAGAGCTGCAAAGCTTAATTTTAAATAGCTGTTAATGGTGGTTATCTTTTTTAGCTTATTTCACAAAACAATATAAAACCTGCATTTTTATTAAATTGAGTTTGTGTTTAGTAATTTATATTATGACCACAAGATGGTGCTGTGATCAAATCTTAGACCTACAAGTAATCATTTAGGGTAAAAGCAGAGAATTTTATGAGCTGCATTAAAATGTTTTAAAGTTCTTATAAAGTTTTTAAAAAAGTTTTAAAGATCTTATATAACATATGGTGGGAAACATTGAATGGTTTATTTTATTTCAATGGGAAAGTTCAATTTTAAAACTGAAAAGGTTTTATATTTTATTTTATAATTATGTGTAATAATGTGGACAAAATGATTGGTCAATGGAATTGTGATGAAATTCAAATGGCATATAAAAACACTAAATTCAAAACATGGCTGATACAACTGAGGAAGTTGGCGGAAAAGCGTTTCATTGGATACGTTATTGTATTTAGTGTTCTTGTTTGTATTTCACAGTTTCTGGCTTGTGGTGGAGTGGTCGCAACTGTGCACATTAAAGCATTTTTTATCTTTGGAGCTGAGATTTATTTGTGCTTGGTCGAGTTGGAACTACATTTATTGGTCTTTTTGTCCATTTTTGGCTCTCCTACTGTTTCCAAGTTTGTGTTTATGGAGCCACTACCGAGTGCAGATCTAGCTCCACGGAGCTCAGAGACAGGGGAACTGCGGAAGTTAATCGGACAACTTACGCAATTGGTTGCCCTTCTGACACCACTGAGCCAGTCAATTGTTTCTTTTGCTTCTTTCACACAACCGCCAGGGAACCAGGAAGTGAATCGCAAGCAGGCGGGTACGGATGAACGTGTTTGCGATAATGTGAACAACATTTTCCCTTGTGAAGAAGCTGAAAGCTGTGAAAACAGCTTGGATGGGTTTCCGCACATTACAGTGGATCAAGAGAACACTATTAACACCAGAAAAGAAGAAATTTCTATGAGACCGAAAAGCCAAAGAAGGCAGCACCATGGGTGCATGGACAAGCCAAATATTCCTTCAGGTACACAGAAACTTTTCTCAGACTGTTTAAAGGCAAAATACAATTTTGATCTACAGTACAGTCCAAACAAATACAGTACTACCAATTTTGTTACCTTATTGAATGATTTGGAATTTTTTTTAATTAAATACAAAACCCTTGAAATTGATAATGACTATCTTAAATATTGTATTTCCTTAAACATTGTTCCCAAAGGTTTAAGGGTTTGCAAATACCCTAACAATGTTGTGGAAGGGTCTGAATTTTGGTCTGAGCTTACCTCGATTTTTGATAATTGTGGAATTAACATTATGAAAGCTATAATTACAAATAATGAGAGGTTGATGGAAAAATTGCAGGTTGATATTGAAAAAACTAACAAAGCTATTTTAAATGATTTATTGTACACTGTTGAAGCCAATAAATTAAAATATCAGAATGTTTTTCAAAAAGTTGATGTTAAATGTAAAGAGGTACAAACTAGGAAAATAGGGAAAATCAAAAGAGACCAGGAAGAATACAAAAATAAAACGCATTATCCAAGACCCAAAACTACTTATAGGAATGGTTATGGGAATTGGGGGAGACAAGAAACTTATGGAAGTGAATGGGGAGAAACTGAAATGGAAGAACAACAAGAATTACCCCAAGAAATAGAAGAATACCCCCCCCCCCTTAGGAGATCAGAGAGATTGATGCAACAAGAAAAAGTGTATTATAATTCAAAAAATTACAGGGGGAGGGGGGGAGGTCTCTTCAGAATACACGTCAGGGTTGGAACTAGCTGATGGTATTACAAACAATTTAAATACCTGGACTTTCAATGGGTTCAATATATACAATTACTCCAGTGTTAGTATAGATAAAAGTTGGTTTGATTTGTTTTCAAAAGGTTTTACTTTTGTTCCTACACAACAAACTGACATCTTTAAACTTCTGATAGACATTAAGTTGTTTATTAAGTAAAAAGAATTTGGAACTTTTTCAAAGATAAAACACCTGGGAATGATGCACAATTTCTTAAGCGAAAAAGTATATTTAATCCACCCACACACCCCCAGCTCAAGAATTTTGAATTAAAGGTGGAAAATGAAATCAGAACCCACCTGACAACAAGGTCTTTTCATTCCAATTTAACACAGGAAGAAAAGAATACCCTAAGAGCTATAAGTGACAATCACAATTTGAGAGTTATGAAACCGGATAAGGGGGGTGGGGTTGTTGTTATGGAAACAATTCAATATGAAGGCAAAATGTTAGACCTATTAAATGACTCTGACAAATATACCAGAGTGTCCATTAATGAGGTCAATATTGCATATAGAAAGATTCAGGTTTTACTTTATGATATGTTAATGCAAGGGTCTATTGATCAAAATACCTATAAGTTTTGATAGTTGATAAACCAAAAATTCCTTGCATTTTTGGGATACCTAAAGTTCATAAGAATCCCTGTGATCCCCCCCTCAGACCAATTGTGTCAGCAGAAGGGTCAATAACAGCCCCCTTAGCAAAATTTGTTGATCACAAGATCAAACATGTTCTTGATGGGTGTGACAATATTCTACAAGATTCCTGGGATTTGTTGAGAAGAATCAAACCCTCTTTATACACTGAAAACACTACTTTTGGGACCATGGATGTCATAGATCTCTTTGGTTGTATACCACATGATTTAGGCCTATCTTGGTTGAAGAAAAACTTATTTTAAGTAAAAAATTGACACACATTGATTTTAGAAATAATTTAACCCTGATGGAAATAATACTAAAAAACAATTTTATCTATTTCCAAGGGGAATACTTTAAACAAGAAAAAGGCGTTGCAATGGGGGCACATTGCGCACCAGCATATGCTAACATTATCATGGCCTTTTGGGAAGAAAAGTTTTTATTAAATTCTCCCTTGTTAAAAGATTGTTCCCTGTATACTAGGTTTTTAGATGATTTGTGTTTCTTTTGGAAGGGTAGCAAGGAAAATTTTAACAATCTCCTGGCTTACTTAAATAGTACCTCTACTTTTTTAAAATTTACCAGTTACTTTGATGAGCAAGAATTGAGATATCTTGATGTCCATATAGAGAAAAAAGAAGGGAATTTTACATCAAGAATCTTCAGGAAAGAAACCTTCTCTAATTCTTATTTGCATTATACCAGTTGCCACCCCCCACCAAAAGAAGGGGGTAGTGAAAGGACAATTGGTCAGGTCCAGTAGGATGACTTCCGACAACAATGTCTTTTGGAAGAAACCAATTTTTTAAGGAATCTTTTTGTTCAGAGAGGGTACCCCTTGGATTTGTTTAATAGAGTGCTTGAAGAAGTTAATATCAAAAGAGCAGATACTTTTGCACCTATTCTTGGCAAAGAAGAAAACTTGATTCACAACCAAGAACAAGTACACAAGTTTAAAGATAAAGAGACAGGGTTAATCACTACTTTTAGTGAACAATCCGCATATATTAGGAACATTTTTTCAAGAGAATGGTATAGTTTTTCAAAGTTTTGGACCTTGAACACATCTTTGACAAAGAACTTACTCATGTTTACCGTAAAGGTAAAAGCATTAAAAATTACCTTGAGGGAGGGAAGAATGCCAACATGTGCAATAACACCAACAAACCCAAGAAAGGCTTGCATAGATGTGGGAGATGTAATTATTGTTCACATCTGAATTGTGGGAGACCTTGTTTTTAAAAGCAAGAAATATGACATTGGGTTTGAACACATTTGCCAATTGTGATACTGAAGGCATCATATATATAGCTGTTTGTAAGAAATGTCCCTCTTTCTATGTTGGAAAGAGTGAAAGAAAGTTTAGACAAAGAATATCTGAGCACTTATATGATGTCAGAGTAAAAATGAGAAAAATGCACTTAGCAAGCACTCTATAAAATGTGACATTACAGGATACTCATTTTCATTTTGGAAGTTGTTCCCACTAACCCCAGAGGTGGGATGTGGGAAACACTCATAGAATACAAAGAATTATACTGGCAACTTTTTTTAGATGCGAATCGTAACTATGGACTCAATGATATGATATCATTGGCTCCAGTATTGAAGATGAGAGCTGCAAAGCTTTAATTTTAAGTGGTTTTTAATGGTGTTTATTTATTTCAGTTTATTTCATATAACAATATAAAACCTGCACTTTTATTATATTGAGTTTGTGTTTTGTAATTTACATTAGGACCACAAGATGGTGCTGTGATCAAATCTTAGACCTACAAGTAATCATTTAGGGTAAAAGCAGAGAATTTTATGAGCTGCATTAAAATGTTTTTAAAGTTCTTATAAAGTTTTTAAAAAAAAGTTTTAAAGATCTTATATAACATATGGTGGGAAACATTGAATGGTTTATTTTATTTCAATGGGAAAGTTCAATTTTAAAACTGAAAAGGTTTTATATTTTATTTTATAATTATGTGTAATAATGTGGACAAAATGATTGGTCAATGGAATTGTGATGAAATTCAAATGGCATATAAAAACACTAAATTCAAAACATGGCTGATACAACTGAGGAAGTTGGCGACGAAAACGTTTCATTGGATACGTTATTGTATTTAGTGTTCTTGTTTGTATTTCACAGTTTCTGGCTTGTGGTGGAGTGGTCGCAACTGTGCACATTAAAGCATTTTTTATCTTTGGAGCTGAGATTTATTTGTGCTTGGTCGAGTTGGAACTACATTTATTGGTCTTTTGTCCATTTTTGGCTCTCCTACTGTTTCCAAGTTTGTGTTTATGGAGCCACTACCGAGTGCAGATCTAGCTCCACGGAGCTCAGAGACAGGGGAACTGCGGAAGTTAATCGGACAACTACGCAATTGGTTGCCTTCTGACACCACTGAGCCAGTCAATTGTTTCTTTTGCTTCTTTCACACAACCGCCAGGGAACCAGGAAGTGAATCGCAAGCAGGCGGGTACGGATGAACGTGTTTGCGATAATGTGAACAACATTTTCCCTTGTGAAGAAGCTGAAAGCTGTGAAAACAGCTTGGATGGGTTTCCGCACATTACAGTGGATCAAGAGAACACTATTAACACCAGAAAAGAAGAAATTTCTATGAGACCGAAAAGCCAAAGAAGGCAGCACCATGGGTGCATGGACAAGCCAAATATTCCTTCAGGTACACAGAAACTTTTCTCAGACTGTTTAAAGGCAAAATACAATTTTGATCTACAGTACAGTCCAAACAAATACAGTACTACCAATTTTGTTACCTTATTGAATGATTTGGAATTTTTTAATTAAATACAAAACCCTTGAAATTGATAATGACTATCTTAAATATTGTATTTCCTTAAACATTGTTCCCAAAGGTTTAAGGGTTTGCAAATACCCTAACAATGTTGTGGAAGGGTCTGAATTTTGGTCTGAGCTTACCTCGATTTTTGATAATTGTGGAATTAACATTATGAAAGCTATAATTACAAATAATGAGAGGTTGATGGAAAATTGCAGGTTGATATTGAAAAACTAACAAAGCTATTTTAAATGATTTATTGTACACTGTTGAAGCCAATAAATTAAAATATCAGAATGTTTTTCAAAAGTTGATGTTAAATGTAAAGAGGTACAAACTAGGAAAATAGGGAAAATCAAAAGAGACCAGGAAGAATACAAAAATAAAACGCATTATCCAAGACCCAAAACTACTTATAGGAATGGTTATGGGAATTGGGGAGACAAGAAACTTATGGAAGTGAATGGGGAGAAACTGAAATGGAAGAACAACAAGAATTACCCCAAGAAATAGAAGATACCCCCCCCCCCCTTAGGAGATCAGAGAGATTGATGCAACAAGAAAAAGTGTATTATAATTCAAAAAATTACAGGGGGAGGGGGGGAGGTCTCTTCAGAATACACGTCAGGGTTGGAACTAGCTGATGGTATTACAAACAATTTAAATACCTGGACTTTCAATGGGTTCAATATATACAATTACTCCAGTGTTAGTATAGATAAAAGTTGGTTTGATTTGTTTTCAAAAGGTTTTACTTTTGTTCCTACACAACAAACTGACATCTTTAAACTTCTGATAGACATTAAGTTGTTTATTCGTAAAAAGAATTTGGAACTTTTTTTCAAAGATAAAACACCTGGGAATGATGCACAATTTCTTAAGCGAAAAAGTATATTTAATCCACCCACACACCCCCAGCTCAAGAATTTTGAATTAAAGGTGGAAAATGAAATCAGAACCCACCTGACAACAAGGTCTTTTCATTCCAATTTAACACAGGAAGAAAAGAATACCCTAAGAGCTATAAGTGACAATCACAATTTGAGAGTTATGAAACCGGATAAGGGGGGTGGGGTTGTTGTTATGGAAACAATTCAATATGAAGGCAAAATGTTAGACCTATTAAATGACTCTGACAAATATACCAGAGTGTCCATTAATGAGGTCAATATTGCATATAGAAAGATTCAGGTTTTACTTTATGATATGTTAATGCAAGGGTCTATTGATCAAAATACCTATAAGTTTTTGATAGTTGATAAACCAAAAATTCCTTGCATTTTTGGGATACCTAAAGTTCATAAGAATCCCTGTGATCCCCCCCTCAGACCAATTGTGTCAGCAGAAGGGTCAATAACAGCCCCCTTAGCAAAATTTGTTGATCACAAGATCAAACATGTTCTTGATGGGTGTGACAATATTCTACAAGATTCCTGGGATTTGTTGAGAAGAATCAAACCCTCTTTATACACTGAAAACACTACTTTTGGGACCATGGATGTCATAGATCTCTTTGGTTGTATACCACATGATTTAGGCCTATCTTGGTTCGAAGAAAAACTTATTTTAAGTAAAAAATTGACACACATTGATTTTAGAAATAATTTAACCCTGATGGAAATAATACTAAAAAACAATTTTATCTATTTCCAAGGGGAATACTTTAAACAAGAAAAAGGCGTTGCAATGGGGGCACATTGCGCACCAGCATATGCTAACATTATCATGGCCTTTTGGGAAGAAAAGTTTTTATTAAATTCTCCCTTGTTAAAAGATTGTTCCCTGTATACTAGGTTTTTAGATGATTTGTGTTTCTTTTGGAAGGGTAGCAAGGAAAATTTTAACAATCTCCTGGCTTACTTAAATAGTACCTCTACTTTTTTAAAATTTACCAGTTACTTTGATGAGCAAGAATTGAGATATCTTGATGTCCATATAGAGAAAAAAGAAGGGAATTTTACATCAAGAATCTTCAGGAAAGAAACCTTCTCTAATTCTTATTTGCATTATACCAGTTGCCACCCCCCCACCAAAAGAAGGGGGTAGTGAAAGGACAATTGGTCAGGTCCAGTAGGATGACTTCCGACAACAATGTCTTTTTGGAAGAAACCAATTTTTTAAGGAATCTTTTTGTTCAGAGAGGGTACCCCTTGGATTTGTTTAATAGAGTGCTTGAAGAAGTTAATATCAAAAGAGCAGATACTTTTGCACCTATTCTTGGCAAAGAAGAAAACTTGATTCACAACCAAGAACAAGTACACAAGTTTAAAGATAAAGAGACAGGGTTAATCACTACTTTTAGTGAACAATCCGCATATATTAGGAACATTTTTTCAAGAGAATGGTATAGTTTTTCAAAGTTTTTGGACCTTGAACACATCTTTGACAAAGAACTTACTCATGTTTACCGTAAAGGTAAAAGCATTAAAAATTACCTTGAGGGAGGGAAGAATGCCAACATGTGCAATAACACCAACAAACCCAAGAAAGGCTTGCATAGATGTGGGAGATGTAATTATTGTTCACATCTGAATTGTGGGGAGACCTTGTTTTTAAAAGCAAGAAATATGACATTGGGTTTGAACACATTTGCCAATTGTGATACTGAAGGCATCATATATATAGCTGTTTGTAAGAAATGTCCCTCTTTCTATGTTGGAAAGAGTGAAAGAAAGTTTAGACAAAGAATATACGAGCACTTATATGATGTCAGAGTAAAAAATGAGAAAAATGCACTTAGCAAGCACTCTATAAAATGTGACATTACAGGATACTCATTTTTCATTTTGGAAGTTGTTCCCACTAACCCCAGAGGTGGGATGTGGGAAACACTCATAGAATACAAAGAATTATACTGGCAACTTTTTTTAGATGCGAATCGTAACTATGGACTCAATGATATGATATCATTGGCTCCAGTATTGAAGATGAGAGCTGCAAAGCTTTAATTTTAAGTGGTTTTTAATGGTGTTTATTTATTTCAGTTTATTTCATATAACAATATAAAACCTGCACTTTTATTATATTGAGTTTGTGTTTTGTAATTTACATTAGGACCACAAGATGGTGGTGTGATCAAATCTTAGACCTACAAGTAATCATTTAGGGTAAAAGCAGAGAATTTTATGAGCTGCATTAAAATGTTTTAAAGTTCTTATAAAGTTTTTAAAAAAAAGTTTTAAAGATCTTATATAACATATGGTGGGAAACATTGAATGGTTTATTTTATTTCAATGGGAAAGTTCAATTTTAAAACTGAAAAGGTTTTATATTTTATTTTATAATTATGTGTAATAATGTGGACAAAATGATTGGTCAATGGAATTGTGATGAAATTCAAATGGCATATAAAAACACTAAATTCAAAACATGGCTGATACAACTGAGGAAGTTGGCGACGAAAACGTTTCATTGGATACGTTATTGTATTTAGTGTTCTTGTTTGTATTTCACAGTTTCTGGCTTGTGGTGGAGTGGTCGCAACTGTGCACATTAAAGCATTTTTTATCTTTGGAGCTGAGATTTATTTGTGCTTGGTCGAGTTGGAACTACATTTATTGGTCTTTTTGTCCATTTTTGGCTCTCCTACTGTTTCCAAGTTTGTGTTTATGGAGCCACTACCGAGTGCAGATCTAGCTCCACGGAGCTCAGAGACAGGGGAACTGCGGAAGTTAATCGGACAACTTACGCAATTGGTTGCCCTTCTGACACCACTGAGCCAGTCAATTGTTTCTTTTGCTTCTTTCACACAACCGCCAGGGAACCAGGAAGTGAATCGCAAGCAGGCGGGTACGGATGAACGTGTTTGCGATAATGTGAACAACATTTTCCCTTGTGAAGAAGCTGAAAGCTGTGAAAACAGCTTGGATGGGTTTCCGCACATTACAGTGGATCAAGAGAACACTATTAACACCAGAAAAGAAGAAATTTCTATGAGACCGAAAAGCCAAAGAAGGCAGCACCATGGGTGCATGGACAAGCCAAATATTCCTTCAGGTACACAGAAACTTTTCTCAGACTGTTTAAAGGCAAAATACAATTTTGATCTACAGTACAGTCCAAACAAATACAGTACTACCAATTTTGTTACCTTATTGAATGATTTGGAATTTTTTAATTAAATACAAAACCCTTGAAATTGATAATGACTATCTTAAATATTGTATTTCCTTAAACATTGTTCCCAAAGGTTTAAGGGTTTGCAAATACCCTAACAATGTTGTGGAAGGGTCTGAATTTTGGTCTGAGCTTACCTCGATTTTTGATAATTGTGGAATTAACATTATGAAAGCTATAATTACAAATAATGAGAGGTTGATGGAAAAATTGCAGGTTGATATTGAAAAAACTAACAAAGCTATTTTAAATGATTTATTGTACACTGTTGAAGCCAATAAATTAAAATATCAGAATGTTTTTCAAAAAGTTGATGTTAAATGTAAAGAGGTACAAACTAGGAAAATAGGGAAAATCAAAAGAGACCAGGAAGAATACAAAAATAAAACGCATTATCCAAGACCCAAAACTACTTATAGGAATGGTTATGGGAATTGGGAGACAAGAAACTTATGGAAGTGAATGGGGAGAAACTGAAATGGAAGAACAACAAGAATTACCCCAAGAAATAGAAGAATACCCCCCCCCCCTTAGGAGATCAGAGAGATTGATGCAACAAGAAAAAGTGTATTATAATTCAAAAAATTACAGGGGGAGGGGGGGAGGTCTCTTCAGAATACACGTCAGGGTTGGAACTAGCTGATGGTATTACAAACAATTTAAATACCTGGACTTTCAATGGGTTCAATATATACAATTACTCCAGTGTTAGTATAGATAAAAGTTGGTTTGATTTGTTTTCAAAAGGTTTTACTTTTGTTCCTACACAACAAACTGACATCTTTAAACTTCTGATAGACATTAAGTTGTTTATTCGTAAAAAGAATTTGGAACTTTTTTTCAAAGATAAAACACCTGGGAAGGATGCACAATTTCTTAAGCGAAAAGTATATTTAATCCACCACACCCCCAGCTCAAGAATTTTGAATTAAAGGTGGAAAATGAAATCAGAACCCACCTGACAACAAGGTCTTTTCATTCCAATTTAACACAGGAAGAAAAGAATACCCTAAGAGCTATAAGTGACAATCACAATTTGAGAGTTATGAAACCGGATAAGGGGGGTGGGGTTGTTGTTATGGAAACAATTCAATATGAAGGCAAAATGTTAGACCTATTAAATGACTCTGACAAATATACCAGAGTGTCCATTAATGAGGTCAATATTGCATATAGAAAGATTCAGGTTTTACTTTATGATATGTTAATGCAAGGGTCTATTGATCAAAATACCTATAAGTTTTGATAGTTGATAAACCAAAATTCCTTGCATTTTGGGATACCTAAAGTTCATAAGAATCCTGTGATCCCCCTCAGACCAATTGTGTCAGCAGAAGGGTCAATAACAGCCCCCTTAGCAAAATTTGTTGATCACAAGATCAAACATGTTCTTGATGGGTGTGACAATATTCTACAAGATTCCTGGGATTTGTTGAGAAGAATCAAACCCTCTTTATACACTGAAAACACTACTTTTGGGACCATGGATGTCATAGATCTCTTTGGTTGTATACCACATGATTTAGGCCTATCTTGGTTCGAAGAAAAACTTATTTTAAGTAAAAAATTGACACACATTGATTTTAGAAATAATTTAACCCTGATGGAAATAATACTAAAAAACAATTTTATCTATTTCCAAGGGGAATACTTTAAACAAGAAAAAGGCGTTGCAATGGGGGCACATTGCGCACCAGCATATGCTAACATTATCATGGCCTTTTGGGAAGAAAAGTTTTTATTAAATTCTCCCTTGTTAAAAGATTGTTCCCTGTATACTAGGTTTTTAGATGATTTGTGTTTCTTTTGGAAGGGTAGCAAGGAAAATTTTAACAATCTCCTGGCTTACTTAAATAGTACCTCTACTTTTTTAAAATTTACCAGTTACTTTGATGAGCAAGAATTGAGATATCTTGATGTCCATATAGAGAAAAAAGAAGGGAATTTTACATCAAGAATCTTCAGGAAAGAAACCTTCTCTAATTCTTATTTGCATTATACCAGTTGCCACCCCACCAAAAGAAGGGGGTAGTGAAAGGACAATTGGTCAGGTCCAGTAGGATGACTTCCGACAACAATGTCTGTTTGGAAGAAACCAATTTTTTAAGGAATCTTTTTGTTCAGAGAGGGTACCCCTTGGATTTGTTTAATAGAGTGCTTGAAGAAGTTAATATCAAAAGAGCAGATACTTTTGCACCTATTCTTGGCAAAGAAGAAAACTTGATTCACAACCAAGAACAAGTACACAAGTTTAAAGATAAAGAGACAGGGTTAATCACTACTTTTAGTGAACAATCCGCATATATTAGGAACATTTTTTCAAGAGAATGGTATAGTTTTTCAAAGTTTTTGGACCTTGAACACATCTTTGACAAAGAACTTACTCATGTTTACCGTAAAGGTAAAAGCATTAAAAATTACCTTGAGGGAGGGAAGAATGCCAACATGTGCAATAACACCAACAAACCCAAGAAAGGCTTGCATAGATGTGGGAGATGTAATTATTGTTCACATCTGAATTGTGGGGAGACCTTGTTTTTAAAAGCAAGAAATATGACATTGGGTTTGAACACATTTGCCAATTGTGATACTAAAGGCATCATATATATAGCTGTTTGTAAGAAATGTCCCTCTTTCTATGTTGGAAAGAGTGAAAGAAAGTTTAGACAAAGAATATACGAGCACTTATATGATGTCAGAGTAAAAAATGAGAAAAATGCACTTAGCAAGCACTCTATAAAATGTGACATTACAGGATACTCATTTTTCATTTTGGAAGTTGTTCCCACTAACCCCAGAGGTGGGATGTGGGAAACACTCATAGAATACAAAGAATTATACTGGCAACTTTTTAGATGCGAATCGTAACTATGGACTCAATGATATGATATCATTGGCTCCAGTATTGAAGATGAGAGCTGCAAAGCTTTAATTTTAAGTGGTTTTTAATGGTGTTTATTTATTTCAGTTTATTTCATATAACAATATAAAACCTGCACTTTTATTATATTGAGTTTGTGTTTTGTAATTTACATTAGGACCACAAGATGGTGCTGTGATCAAATCTTAGACCTACAAGTAATCATTTAGGGTAAAAGCAGAGAATTTTATGAGCTGCATTAAAATGTTTTTAAAGTTCTTATAAAGTTTTTAAAAAAAAGTTTTAAAGATCTTATATAACATATGGTGGGAAACATTGAATGGTTTATTTTATTTCAATGGGAAAGTTCAATTTTAAAACTGAAAAGGTTTTATATTTTGTTTTATAATTATGTATAATAATGTGGACAAAATGATTGGTCAATGGAATTGTGATGAAATTCAAATGGCATATAAAAACACTAAATTCAAAACATGGCTGATACAACTGAGGAAGTTGGCGACGAAAACGTTTCATTGGATACGTTATTGTATTTAGTGTTCTTGTTTGTATTTCACAGTTTCTGGCTTGTGGTGGAGTGGTCGCAACTGTGCACATTAAAGCATTTTTTATCTTTGGAGCTGAGATTTATTTGTGCTTGGTCGAGTTGGAACTACATTTATTGGTCTTTTTGTCCGTTTTTGGCTCTCCTACTGTTACCATCAGAATATCTGCAAAGAGCTGCTAAATCAGTAGCCTACCCTATATCTATCCTTATAAATAGAACCATCAATGAAGGAAACATCCAAGACATTTGGAAAATCTCCCATATAATCCCTTTACATAAAGGTGGTAACTCTAATGATTATTCCAATTATAGGCCTATAGCTCTCTTATCACCCCTAGCTAAGGTTATGGAAAAATGCATTTATCACCAGCTAATAAACCACTTAACCCAACACAATATCTTAGTAAACTGCCAACATGGCTTCAGACCCTACCACAGCACCACTACAGCTCTCCTTTCTTTCACCGACTCCATCAACCATAACCATAATAGCAATAGCCTTTCCTCAGCAGTTTTTATTGACATATCTAAAGCTTTTGATATGGTTAACCACTCCCTGCTTATAAAGATCCTTGAATCCCTTTCTCTAGACAACAAGGCTATCCTCTGGTTTAAATCCCACCTTAATAATAGGCAACAGGCAGTTCTCTGTGAGAATAAGCTATCCTCCCACCTGCCCATCTCCCTTCGAGTCCCTCAGGGCTCCATTCTAGATCCTCTCCTTTTCTCCTTGTTCATCAATGACCTCCATACTGTAATCACTCAAGCAACCACTATAAAATATGCGGACGATTCTACGCTCATATATACTGCCAATACTTCATCTGAACTTCAAACCCTAACCCAGAAAGTCTTCAACACAGTAGAAGCTTGGTTCTTGAAATGCTGCCTCCTGTTGAATGCTAAAAAAGACCAAGCTGTTGCTCTTTTCACCTAACACTAAGCCCCCCCCATTAATTTCTCAATAAAATCCATAATGGCACCCTTATATCCCCAGAATCCTCTACCAAACTGCTAGGCATCACAATTGATAACAATCTCACCTTTGATAACCATATTAACAATACCATTAAATCAGTAAACAGAAAATTAGGCTCCTTATATAGAATAAAGCCTTTCTTAACCCCAACATCCACTCCCATTTAATCTCATCTCTTCTGTATGCTTCACCCATATACACTAACCTAAAAAAAAACTAATCTTGTCAAACTAGCCAACTCCTATAACAATATAGCCAGATTTTCCACTGGGAACCATTATAGAACTCACCATTGTCTGAACTTACAGCAACTTGAATGGTTAGAACTAAAAAAACATTTTGATATTTTCACAACTTACCATAGTTCATAAAATATTTTACCAACCAAACAACACCCCTATACTTTCCAACCTCATTATCCTTTACAGAAATCTCAACTCCTTATGATCTTCCAGGAAACGTTTTGCTAACACAAGCAAGTCTAATAACCTGGCAGGCAACTTGTTATTCAACAATACCGCTGGAAAAACTGGAAGAATATGCTGCCACAAGAGCTAACTATACTTCCCTCGCTGATGCTTTTTAAACAAAGGCTCAAGAAACACCTTAAGACACACTGGTTATGCCTCTGTTCCAACCCTGACTAATCCTCTGATTTCCTCTACTCTACCACTATACTGCATTCTCTCACTAAACTATTATGCTATAGCCCTTTTAAGTAGTGAATATCTCAAGTAATTTTCATAAGTCTTGTCATGAATGTTATGTTTCAATCATTCTGTATATTTTTTCTCAAATAACATTCTGTAAAATGACCTTTCCTATTTCTGTATAATCATTGGAAAGAAATATATTCTTTCCTCAAGAATTAGCTGATACTTAGCATTATAACATCCTTTCCTTGTATTATTGTTGCAGGATATATATGTGTGATATGATCAGATGAAAAAAAAATTTTTGTATGATATTATGATGTCTTTACTGTGTTTCTGTGTTCACAAATGGAGCTTATCTCCCCGGGCCTCCACTGAAAATGGACATACATCCAGCTGGACTAGCCCGGTTAACAAATGTAAAATAAGTAAATAAAAATAAATAAATAAGAAATTTGCCATTGCCTCTATCTATAACCCACCTAGAAACAACATTCCCAACTTTGAATCTGTTCTAGCATGGATTTCTATTAATATCCCTTATGAGACCTTACTATTGGTGACATAAATATCGACAGGCAAAAACTATCCTCTCCCTCTATTCAAATCAACCTACACAGCTTCCATCAACTTATCACAACTCCTACCCACTTCAACATCAATACCCAAGATACCACCTTAGACTGGATTCTTACCTCTGACCCCACCCTATATCATGACCCCAGAACCCTGCCCAACTCCCTAAGTGACCTCCTCCGTACCCAAGTCCAGTGTTAGTCTTCCCAAATACCTAAATTCCACCATTTTAGAGAATGTTGCAAGCTTTCTTCTTTCAATTCTGAAACCTTCAATAACAGGCTCACTTCCATAAACTGGGGCTTCCTTAAGTAACTCCCTCTTAATGAAGCCGTTCTAAACTTTAATCGCATTTTTCTTGATATACTTGACTCTTTAGCTCCTGTTAGAAATGTGAGAATCAAAGCCAACTACTCATCATGGGTCACCAAAAACACCCTATCTCTCATGAAAGAAAGAGACGAAAATTGGAAAAAATGGCTAAAAACTAAATCGGCAACATTCCTACAAAAATAAAAGCAAACCCAACAGCGGCAACCAAACAAAACTGTAAAATTCCCCAAACAGGCAGAAAACAGCTCAATATGCAGTTGTATCCAAAAACTTGTTAAACCAGCAAATAATCATACCATCAAACTTTATTGCAGAGAAAGAAAGTTAGCACCTTCACGGTAATGCCATACCACTTCTTCAGATAAACATGAATAGTGACAGAGTAACTTATATGCATATGACATCATCTCAAACAGTTCATCAGCCAATAAAACAAACATGCATATAACTACACTCTCAGCATAAAAGCATGTGATGTAGACAATATTTACTAAAATTAAATCTAGTAAAAACATAAACACAAATAAATAAAACATAAAGAATATTCATAAATAAGTAAGCAGAATAAACAAAGCACCCTATAGCCATTTATTCCTTAATACAGGCTTAATGGGGAAATGATCATTCAACCCCATGACCAGGTGTGCCCCCAACCTCAAGATCCACTCTAACTCAACTACCCCAGTACGAGTCACTATATCACCACCTCGCCGACCTGGACTAATCACACATAATACCTAGAAAACAAAGTTGTGTTCAGGGCCAGTAGATAAAACATGTTTCACTAAGGCACTAAAATCATATTGCTTCTTAATGCAATACACGTGGTCCCTAATTCTTTCTTTTAAGCTCCTGTTCATCTTACCGATGTAGAACTTATAACAGCACTCACAATGTGCTAAGTAGACCACATTTCTAGTTAAACAATCAGCAGATGCCCTCAACTTCCACAGGTAGCCCATGACAGGGTGCCTGAAGAACCTGGACTCATCTATAACTGACAAAAATGACATTTATGGCATTTAGATGTACCCATCAAAAACTGAGATCTAGACATAACATGTCTTGGAAAACATAACTGTTGCCTTAGATTACTATGGTTCTTGTATACAGATCTAGAGCCATCTGCTAATATATCGGAACATTTGCTGTCAGTCTGCAAAATATGCCAGTTCCTAGTAACTATATCTTTCACCATATTTACACCATGGGAATATTTCAGAACAATGGGGGGACAACAATATCTGCAAGGTGAGCTAATTGATTGCCTATATTTTGATGAAATGTGATCTACTTAGCACATTGTAAGTGCTGACTCTTTACTTTGTCCTACTGCTGCTACCCTGACAAGTATGGAATACCCAGCTATGACATTCACCTGCTCCTTCATTTCTATAATGGCACATTGTGGGGCATGACACATACAATAAATATCTTACTGCATATGTCTGAACATTATTGCACTGCCACTTTAAGGTGTCTAGACATCAAAAGCATCCCATCAGTACCTGAATATCGTCTGTACTAGGTTTCACATTTTTTGCATGGTTTGTGTTATACAGCATTTCCGGCATAGTCAGGGGTTGCTTATTACAATCATCAGGAATGACTCTATATTTCTTAACTGTCCAGATTTTTGCAGAATGTCCAGGCTTTTGTCTCATTTTTGCCATGCTGCTCATAACATTTGTTATTTTCTGGTAAATCACCGATGATCGAAGCCACTAAATAATGACACACATTTGAGTTTCAGAAAATGCTTGCTAACACAAAATTTGTTATTCTAACAACTTTCTAAGTTTATAAAAGCAATATTTAAAAGTTGTGCCTATTTTGGGCCTCCTCCCAATTGTTTTAGACTTTGTCCAGATTTCTTGCACTAAGAGGTTGAGAGGTATGACTATAAGGCATATGCAGGATCACCTTTAATGCAATGCAAATGGCATATTAAATGTAGCCTGTCTGTTACCTGCAGGCATAGCACTTGTCTTCAGAGGTCTGTTCAACTAGCACATGTGTGTACCTACTATTCAGTTTACCTAATGTGAAGTCAGCTTTCAGGAAGCATTTATATAGCTCAGAAGTGCATCATATATGAGAATTATGTATCATAGTAGAATATTAGGCTATCGGCCAATGGGGCCTCCTTAAGCATAACCATGCTCTCCAATAAAATTTGATATGTATTGGTTCCCTAGGGTTTTGTAGGGGTTATATACATTTGGGCATGGGTGGCTGAGCATTTACAAGCTTCTTCTCTCTAATAGAGACATAGGTGCCAGACCAACCAAACCAGTGGTATATTTTCAGCTCCCCATTCACTGATCCAGATTTTGCCTAAATAACTGCAAGGATAAACTCTGCTTCACATGGATGGGATGCCTGTTTCAGAAAAGGGAAGCCTCTACGACATATACCTGTCCCTCCAGCATGTACTATTTATGTTGCAAGTAAGGTTTAACTCCCTGGATTGGGTATTCACCATGTTGTTTTACTGATATATAACTCTCCCATACTTCTGCTAGCTATTATCCAATTCCAAGAGTGTGCCTATCCATTCTTAATTTCTCTTTAACACATACTTCTCTACAAACTTGTACACACTTCATCTCAAATGGACTGATTTACTGCTAAACTCCCCTCGCTCTCCTTACCTAATACAACTAATAAGCTCTATCCCAACCCCTCTATTATATTTCCTTACCTATTCTATAACCCCAGTACTGCTATTTTAATATAGCAGCACTTCACCCTCCTCATCTATTAACCTATTATTCTCTCCTTTACTCTATATTTTGTAGACCCTTTTCTTCTTCTGCTAACTTACCTTACCTGTATCCAACTTCACTTGCTAACATATATGATCAGTATACGTGTCTTGTAGTACTATATTTGCTATATGTGTTACTATATGTGTTTTCTTTGTATTTGTCATGTGAATGCACTGGCTCATACTTCTAAGTGTGCCTTGAATTGTATTGTAATTGGACTGGATGAAATTATCTGTGTCTTGTATTGTATTTCTCTGTACTTCTTTTTCTTTCGGTTTTTCCCGGTTAGGGGTCACCACAGCGGATCATCTGTCCGCTTATGATTGGCAGTGGAGTTTTACGGTGTTGAGTTGCCCAACCTTCCACAGAAGGCACACACATGCACACACTCACACCTAGGGCCAATTTAAAGTGTCCAATCCACGTACTGCATGTCTCTGTACTATTTTTTTTTTTATAATGCCTTGTGTTTTTGAACAAGACATTTTGTTTCACTAACTGTTCTGAATACTATGCACATTCATACTAACTACTTTTTTGGAGTTTTTCTCCCTGTGCCTCCACTGAAAATGGGCTCTTTTTGGCCCAGTGGACTTTCCCAGTAAACAAATGCCAATAACTAAATAACTAAGTAAATAAATAAATATTTGTTTTATGGATGTGCAATATGTCCATTAAACCTGGATCAGAGGATGCTTTGTTGGCCAGTCATACACTGCCTCTCAGCAGTTTGTAGGAGACCGAATATAAGGACAATGCTTTGAGGAGGTCCACAGAGGACTTGTTTCCCATGCAATGCATTATTTTCTGAGGAGTCTCTGAGAATGCTTCAGTTGTTACATATGACTGGCCAGGTATATATGGAAGGAGACACCAAACTGAATGATTGGTCTTATGAAAGCAGAGTACAATGGAACAATGAACGTGTTTGGATCTATATGCTGTACACCTGCTTATAGATTGTGCAACATAGAATGATTTCCTAACTTTACTAAACACATGATGGTCAAATCTCAAATACTATCTATCTGAGTTCCTGAATCCCTGACTACAGAGTCTACTCTTAGGGTTGTTTTGTCAATGTAATCATTTGCTCAGGTGTCCATCTTTTCAAAAAATACTATGATGCATTTTTTGGCATTGAGTTTTAGACTGTAATTCTAGCACCAGTTATTAGTCTGTTTGAGACATTCTTGGTGGATAATTGTTTCATCTGCAACTTGGTCAGCCAGATGCCCTTGACATTAGCCCTGACCTCTGAGAAGTAGTTACTAAATAGGACCAGACCCAGCATTGAGCCCTGAGGCACCCCACTAGTAATTGGTCTTTTTTGGAGGAAGACTCCCTTAGTCTAACTTCCTAGGTCCTGTCTGGGTCCTGTCTGTAAGCCAGCTGACTATCCATCTGGTAGTCTAGGGGGGTTATACCTAGTTTAGTGAAGTTTTCTACAATGTTTGAGTGAGGTGTTGTCAGATACCTTAGCCAGGTTGAGTTAGGCAATATGCACTATTCTGCCTTCATCCATCACTTTGGTGACCTACTTGAAGAAGTCCACCAGGTTGAGTAGGTAAGAATTTCCCTTGACAAACCAGAACTGATTTGGGTCCAATGTTTGTAGGTCATTTACTATATCTATGATGATTCTCTCCATAGCTTTACATATCAGGTTAGTCAGGCTTATGATAAGTTAACACTCCAGGTCTGTGGATGGCCTGCCCTTGTGCTGTGGGATAGCTGTTGCAGTCCTCCATTCAAGCAGTGTTTTTAATGGTCCTGATTGTTCATATTTCATGCTATTAAAAATGCATCCTGGGATAATTATTGTGACCCATCAATGCAGTGTTACTAGCCTTGGGGAGCATCTTGAAGCTGTGGATGTTGATTCATTACTGGGACTAAGCAGAAATTCCCTAAGATTCCAAGAGCAGAATAAGTATTTCTCACACTTATTTCATTGAATTACACTTTTGTAATGCTTACAATTGTGCTATACAGTTAATCTACTACATTTTGCACTGTTATAAAGCTTTTTTTAACTGTTTCATTGCATTTATGTACTGTTTTATACTATTTTAACTGTATTTTTCATTGCTAGATACTGTTTAATTGCATGTTTACTGAATTGCTTAACTGTAAACTGCTTTTTCATACTGACAGTTGTATTTTCTCATTGTGAGTGCTCTTTCCATGCTTTGTTGTGCATTTTTTTGACGTTTCTGTGTTGTAGTCAGGTATCATATAACTGATTTGTTTGCAGTTAAAAACATTCTCTAGAGTCTCCTTGCTCCTTTATCTGTTTAAAACTTTCATTTAGTGGCCACAGCTAATAGCTGTAATAGTGTGCATTATTATAATTGCATTTTTATTGAATTACTAAACTGTAAACTGCTTTTTCATACTAAGACTTGTATTTTCTGTTTGTGAGTGCTCTTTCTGTGCATTTATCATGAGGTTTCTGTGTTCTAATCAGCATAATCTTGATAACGGTCTGCTGTTGTCCAGGCCTGGTAGTTTTGTTTGTTGAGTTTCTTGTGTTTCTGGCAGCCATTTTCTGCTGATAGAGTGTTGTCTTCATTATTATTGAGAGTAACAGGGTTTTCTGACCTTCTGTAACACAAGTGGTTGTGTAACAGCAGGGGCTTGTAGGACAGAGTAGTAATTCGAGCTTATTGATTCTTTCATCCTTTCTGTTATATAAACCCTGTGTCTGCAAAGGGCTGTGTATGTATTTACTACGATGTGGATGTCGATTCATTACTGGAACTAAGCAGAAATTCCCTAATATTCCAAGAGCAGAATAAGTATTTCTCACACTTATTTCATTGAATTGCACTTCTATAATGCTTATAATTGTGCTATACAGTTAATCTACTACATTTTGCACTGTTATAAAGCTTTTTTACTGTTTCACTGCATTTTTGCACTGTTTTATACTGTTTTAACTGTATTTTTCATTGCTAGATACTGTTTGTGGCTCTGTCGTTGTACATGTGGGTGTGAATGACCTGAAACATACCTCCCTGGACTACATGAAAAGAGACATGGAGGAGCTTGTGGATTATGTAGCCCAGGTGGGTATGACCCTAGCCCTGAACAGCATCCTACCATCACCCAGAATGATACCACAGTACAAACAGAAATATTTTGATTTCAACAACTGGCTAAGTTTCTGGTGTCATTCTAAGGAGACCAAGTATCTGTCTGTCTTGGAAGACATGATTGACAGACCTCGATGCTTTGCCGGAGATGGCCTGCATCTGTCACCCCTGGGCTTCCAGATACTGGCCAAGGCTCTTGCCACCTCTATAGTGACTGTTTTAGGCGGTGTTCCAAAGACCAAATTACCACTGTAACAGCTACAAACAAATGCAATCTGAGGGTCATGTTGCTCAATGCTAGAAGTCTAATCTCAAAATGCATTCGCTCGAAGCACTCCATAAAATGGAGAACATTGACATTTGTGCTGTAACAGAAACCTGGTTCAAGGCAACTGAAAGGACCCCTGCACTACCAAGCTATAACTCATTCCACACCTTTTGGTCCCAGAACTTGGGCCAAAGCTCCAAAGGCAGTGGTGTTTCCATATTCATAAAGGATGAGCACACCTCCAGACTGGCAGCCCAACATAATGCATCAGAGATACTTCAAGTGCAGCTAATATTGGGTAAGACAGCGATTCAGGTCATAGCCTGCTATAGGTCCCTAACCATGTCCCAAGACTCACACTCCACATTCCTAAACACCCTGGAGAATAGTAGGGTCCAACCTAAAACTCTCTTACTAGGCGACTTCAACTACCTCTCCATTAACTGGGTAAACTACTCATGTACCAATACACTTGCCCAACGTTGCCTGGATTTCATTAACTCCAATGCCCTGGACAAGCTCATTCTTACCCCCAATAGAGGTAGTAACATCCTTGACCTGGTCATTACTAACATGGGCAACCGTTGCTCTACACCAATACTCATCTCCTCCCTGGTTAGATCTGACCACAACCTAATCTAATCACCTTGGAAATCTCACCCCCCCTGCAAAGGTAACCACCATGAAAAACTTCCCCAAAGCTAACGTTGGGCTCTTAAAAACAGAGGTGGCTAACTTCACGGCACTGATGCAAATGGAGAATAGTTGTGTGACTGCAGAATCATACACCAATGCACTGTATGAACACGTACACAAATGCATATATCTCACCATACCCAATAGAATTAAGACACTCTCCTCCAAAAAAAGGAAGCCAATCTGGTGGTCCCCTGCCATAAACAAACTCTACAACAGAAGGAGGAAACTGATGAGTAATAAGGTGAAGTTCCATGACTGGAAAAACTCCCTTATCAGCCTCAACAAAAAGTTGAGATCCCTCATCAAATCGTCTAAAGATAGCTATGAAAACAGAATTGCAGCAGATACTAAACTACAAGGCCTTCTATAGTTATGACGGTTATGTAAAGAATCTCCATGGCAATACCCAGATATGCTTTGAGCTACTGCACAATGATATCTCCTATACCAAGCCAACAGATATTGCCAGTATACTGGCCGACAGATTCAGTGCATACTTTACCCCCCCAAAGGACCAATCACAATACTAGTAGATTGCTAGGCACCCAGTATTATTGCACAGGTTATTGCACAGGTTAAAAACAGCACTATCCATGGCCAAGAATACAGCTTCTATGGGACCTGACAATATTCCTGGTTGTGTTCTACATGTACTACAGAGTGAATTGGCACCTCACCTGTGTGCCCTGTTCAATCACAGCCTCACCTCAGGCTTTGTCCCTACTGAATGGCGCACTGCTACAATCATCCCTCTCCACAAAGGAGGAGTGACTACAGACCTTGTGAACTATCGCCCTATTAGCCTGAAGAGTCTGATATGCAAAGCTATGGAATTCATCATCAAGAACCTAAGAAACAAGGATATAGGGAATCTCCAAACTCTGGATCCTGCACAGTTTGGTTTTGTGAAGGGTAGATCATGCCTGCTCAACTTGGTCGACTTCTTTGAGTCAGTCACCAGAGCTGTGGATGAAGGCAAGGTGGTTCATATAGCCTGCCTTGATCTGACCAAGGCTTTTGATACCATTCTCCACTCAGGAATCATAGAAAAACTCACTAAGCTTGGCATCAACCCCTATATCAATAGGTGGGTTGCAAACTGGCTCACAGATAGAACCCACAGTGTGAAAGTAGCTGACTCCAAGTCAGACTTCTGACTAGTTACGAATGGAGTCCCACAGGGTTCAATCCTGAGTCCTCTCCTGTTTGGTATCTACTTCTCTGAAGTCCAGGCCAACACAAAGGGACTCTGGCTGACAAAGTTCATAGACAATTGCAAGTTGGGAGCTATTATTAACTCCCCACGTGATGTTGACATCCCACAGAAAGGCCTCACTGACACCAACGACTGGTGTCAGAACCATGGCATTAAGCTCAATGACAAAAAATGTGCTGTCATCCCCTTTGGGAAAAACCCAGTTTCCATGAATTACCACATTGATGGTAGTCCACTGAACACAGAAGGCGTTATAAGAGATCTGGGAACACAGGTTGACTGCAACCGTTCTTTTGATCACCACATTTCCACTGTGGTCAGAAAGTCCTTCTATGTGACACATCTCATTACTAAGGGTTTTTCATCCAGGAAAAAAGAGGTCATTGTCTCCCTCTACTCTTCCCTCATTAGGCCAGTCATCAAGTACAATGCTCCATTTGGCATGTACCTCACTAGAAGACACCTGCAACAACTGGAGAGGCCACAAAAGAACCTCACAAAGAGGATCCTAGTCCTTAAACACTTGTCCTATATGGACAGACTCAAAAAACTCCAACTATTCTCTGTATCATATCGCCTACTTAGAGGTGAACTCTGCTTGACTTACAAAGCCATGTCTGACCCAGCTCTGTTGCATCTTCATCTGCTCTGTTACTGCTACATCTAAGGAAATCCCAATCGTTCCACACCACATGCTCCAGAGATCTCAACCTCATTACCACAATTAACAAAACATGCTGGAGAAACAGGTTCATAACCCAGAGACTTCCCATGCTATGGAACAGAGTTTCCATACATGTCAAGCAGAACACCTCACTGACCCTCTTCAAGAGAAATCTTGATGAGTGGATGGGAAACAGAAAATTCCCCCCGGGGATAATTCCAGTGTCTCTACTTGACAGAGCAACTGGGAATTAAGGTTGGGTGGCACTATGCCAGGGTAATCCTATGGCTAGGCTTGTAAAGGCCCCAGGGCATTTAGCCTAGTACACACCTATGTACCTATGAACCTGATCTCTATTGATATTTGGAGGAGTTATGGATCTGAGTATTTTCTGAGGGGCACCAGACTTGGATAATGGGGTAAAACAGGATTTAAGTTTGTCAACTAGGAGATTTGCTATATTTTCTGGCTTCATAAAGGTGGGAACATTTACAATTAATTTGGTACAGTGCTGTGTATTGTCTCTGAGTTGCTGACATACCTGAAGAAAGCTTTGTGACTGTTCCTGCCCTGGAAGACTAATTTTACCTCAAATGTAGCTTTGATGGATTTTATTAACCCCTTGGTTGCTTGCTTAATTTAATTAGGGATTTTTTTTTACCATACTTGACATAGCACCTCCTATTTTTTGCCAGGAAATTCTTCCTTTTGTTATACACCCTATTGATGCTGGGATTCCACCAGGCAGCATTTTTTCTGAGTTGATGCTATTCTTAATCAGGGTAGGTACAGCTGTCTCTATACTGCTGTTAATACAATTATACAGGGTTTGTTTTAATGACTATGCATAAGCAGTGGTGTTCTCAAAGTATCAGGGGGCTTAAAATGTTGATATGGTGTCACTTGGGACTAGGAAGTTGGCCCTAGAATAATGCCTAGTTCCAGGGTTAGCTGGTGCCCCTTGTTCTGTGTTTACTTGTAAATGTCTGACCTGACTAGAAAATACATTAAATTAGGGAGGCTGCAATGGTTCACCAGGTCAAGGATGCTTGGTCCCCCTAATGGGTGTACAGACTAACTGATCCAAGGTGTTTGCATTTATGAAGTCCGGGAATCTATTGGACCTAGATATTAGGGGTTCATGTATGAGACCCAGATTTATATTAGGGTAGTTAATGTAGTCCATTACTATGGGGTTAGGTTGAATGGTGAGCATCTCCAGTACATTTTAAAATGTATTATGGTTTTCCTTGTTCATAGAAGGGGATGTATAGCTTGCAAGGATATGGCATGGGGCTTTGTCTAAGACAATTCAGATGTGGCCACTTGCACATCATACTGATGGACCACCCTTGAAGTATGTTTGTTTTTAATGTAAATAGAAACATCTCCACCTTTTGCCCCTTCCTGTGCAGTAGTTGGTCTAAATGTTTGGAAGACATTCTAGGCCTGCACTTTTGTGGTGCTCTCCATGGATTTTAACCATAACTCAGTAACTGCACAGGCATCTACATTCTCCAGAAAAAGAAGAGATTACAAGGACTGAAGTTTGTTGTTTAGACTCCTGGCATTCAGCAGTAACAACTTCAGATTTTCTTGGACTGGTTTAACTTTGTCAGTACGTTTATCTGGTAGGCAATGCCTAATACAAGCAGTATACGATGAACAAGGTATTAGCCAGTTTTCAAAATCTGAGCAGAACAGGTACAGACCATACCTGGCAAAGCAGCATGGACTGTCGACAATATACTCCCAGGTTGACAAATATGGTATCCCATTCAAATGAGACCATACTCTAGGCCACTTTCTGTTCATATTTTGACATCATCCTTGGAGCTGCTCAATGCTATGCTCATACTACCATCTGACACATAGTTTGAGAGCTCCATCATGTCTCTCTTCATGTAGTTCAAGAAGGTATGTCTATAAACTGCATAGATGGCACACATAAACATTATAAATATTGCTCAAGGTATTATTACAGACCTATCAGTTCAGTGAGTAGAAGCCTATCCTATTAATTTATCACTGCCCATCTGAAACAGGTGGAGCCTTCAAAGTAAGATGTGTACAGCTCCCAGGATCTCAGAGAAATCGGCTATGTCACAAAATGGCTCATGCTGATGGCTTCCCTCCTCTGCTGTCCTGTGTAGGCAGATTTGCTTCTCCACATGCTGAGGTATAACATCAAGGAGCTGATTTAGGAGAACTGACATCTGCGATATTCCTGCTTTGTCCCATGTAGATCAGTAGACGGTTCCTGTAGCTAAACCAGCTAAGACTACATATACCTTTGTGTCTACAGGAATAGGCATAACAAACAGCACCCCTGATTAATTTTGAGGTGGGCAAAGTTTGCCTAGGTCCATTATAGCACACTGCCAAATTAAAATGGTCTACAGTCTGTGAGTTGATACTGTATTAGGAACTGTTTGTACCTTCTCAAGTGGTGCAGATTGCCATAGTATACAAAACTGTAGGCACTGGCTATGATACCAGCTCCAAACACATACTGTTGTACTATCGCTGTCGTCCTAGCATGGCTGCCATGGTACAGCATAAATCTAGGAATTGACAACATGTTTGTGCCATTGTGCACCACTGCCACTTGATATGTTTCAGCATCAGTCCACCATTTGGGAGGGCATTCAGTTCCATTGTGCATCTGGCTTATTTGTATGGAGTTCTTTGTTTGTATGTCATTATGTACTCATTAGCATATACTACAAACCATACTATTTTGACCTTTGGCTAGTTGTGCTACATCTTTCTCAGAATTATCCACACCCTGTTAATCACCAAAATCAAATCTGTGCAAATTAAGGCTCAAATCTAGGAAAACTAGCCTATGAGTGTATTCATATTCATTAAAACAATTTTGTGTGTATAGACCACAAAACGGTAGTATTACAAGGAGCTGATTTTTGCCACTGACTGACAGAAATTAAAACCAGGTGCAGAAGAATGTGCTTACCTTTAATGTCAATAAAATATAAGCTGTTCAGTAATGAACATTTTCATATCTGCAGAAGTAATTATTTATTATTTTATTTATTTATGTATTTTACATTTGTTGACCGGGAGTGTCTGACTGAGCCAAAGCCTTTTTTCAGCGAAGGCCCATGGAGAAAAGTTCCAAAACATACAAAATTGCTATAGAGACATTCAGTGAGTTACAAATCTCATTCAGTAGTTGCCAAGTTATACAATACTATAAACAAATGCATGATAGCAGTTAAAGCATAAGAAGAAAAAATGGTGTAGTTTAATACAGTTTGCTAATCTAAAGTTCAAAATGCAGATTGTAGGAAAAGTTTTGGAAGTTACATAGAAGGAATGGGATGTAATAGTTAAACATGACCATGTTGGTTGGTTATTAAATCACTAATTAAAATTGCACAATGTATATAATTATTATTTATTGGTTTTATAACCCTCAAAAAAGGTTGATGTAAAAGGTATGCCTTTTAGACACTATTCACACACAAAAGTGGTATAAACATAAAGGACAACAAAATGTGAAAACTTCATGCATTAGCAGATTTCAAACCATGGGCCTTACACACTTTTTTATTTATTAGTAGGAAGATGCATAACTGCACATATTCTTTTGTATTTACCTGATTTTTGTAAACTTACCTACCCACTATATTATTTATTGTTTAATAAACAATTCATTTTAAAAAGCAAAGTTTGTTCCTGTTTTTAAATTTGTAATTTAAAACATTTTCCAGCAAGAAGTAAAACAATGTACTTACTAATAACTACAAAATAACCATACCTTTTTGGAATATTTCTACCATAAAAGACCACACAAGCTGCTTTCATTTTAATATACCAATGTTTGTACTCATCAATTACAGCCACTTTGACAATGTGCACCTAACATATTTGATTGTGATAAAAAAATGGCCAAAGTAAAGTATTCCAAATGGCTTTATTACAAATGTGCATTTACAACTGCTTTGGCTATGTGCACATCACATGTCTGATTGTAATAAAAATAATCACAGTAAAGTATTCCAATCTGCTTTACTATAAGTGAGCACAAGTTCTATGAAACCAGACTACTAAGTGTTTATCTTGATCATGCCAATAGGGTCAGTCATTTTCTTCTACTGACAGCTACCATACCCTACAGATATTGTCACATTGTTGACTGTGTGTATCTTAGATGTCTGAAAATGGAAAAAATAATAATGGGCACAGTAACATATTTCATGTATGATTCATACTAACATATAGCAACGACAGTTAAATTTTACATAATACTGTACACAAATGAAAACTTATCTTGCAAAGCCAGTTTGATGACTATTAAAATTAGCAGATGACAAAAAGGAAAGTTAACTTTTTCCACAGATAACTCCCACCCCCACACAGCCATTATAGGCCCTTTGTTAACTGTGTGCACCCCAGTCAACAGACTCTGATGAAAAAAATGCAGCATTAATGCATTTCAAGTTTGTTTGACACAAACATACAATAGCCACAGTAAAGTATTCCAACTTATATCCCTTATATCCCAGAAATGCACACTAGTCCTGAAAGGCCAGAATAAAGACTGTTTAAAATGAGCGGATGACCACAAGCTAAGTTACTTTCATCTACAGACAGTCCCCACACCCACCCATCATTTGTAGCATTTTGTTAACAGATCACACATTAGATGTATGAATGTGATAAAAAGAATGGTCACAGCATTGAACTTCAAGTTTATTTCAAACTGTCTCACAGTATAGCTACATTTAAGTGTTCCAGTCTAATTTCACACACATGCTTATTAGTTCTGCAAACCCAATAAGTAGATGACAATAATTAAAACACTTTCATGGTCAGACATCTCCCACTCACATCAAGAAGTTATAGCCACTTTGCTGACTATATACATCTCAGACATCTGACTAAAATAAAAAATGGCCACATAATAGATATATTGCATCCTTTGTTTCTCATAAAATGTAGTCACACTGAAATATTCAGACGTGCAATAGAAAAATCACATTAGCCCTGCAAATCCTAAATTAATATAAATCTAGCTTGATATGTTAGATGCTGTTTAATATGCAATAAAATGTGTTAATGCCTTCTTCATGAAAACACTACAAGTTTATTTGTTTTTGTATTACAAAACTATTACTGGTATAGCTAACAAGAGCTCAGCTGTCACACTGGGTCATCCTTACACCCATTGCTTTAATGAATAAATGGAAACTGAACTCACATAATGCATCAACACTAAACAAAAATCTACAGAGATATCAAACAACTTCTTCTTGTTGCACTGAGATGCTACCTCACTTTGTCACTCACTGAAAAGATGGTATGCTATACATTTGAGTTTACCAAGAAGGTGCAAAATAAATGGCATCTTTACTGCTATTTTAAAAAGTACTTTGTCACAGAAGTATCAGGTTTGAGTTGATAGTAAAAACAGTTTAACAGCATGTAGGCATAGAACACACTGTCTGGTCTTTTAATACAATATAAATGGAATTATATTGGAATACTTGTAAGATATAAAATAAATTACTTGGAGATATGAATTTTGAAGTATAAACCTGCAACTTGATGAAGTAATGAAAACAATGCTATAATAAAAATTGCCACTTTTTTACCAAAATGCCCAGTTCTTCTCACTGTTGCACTAAAGGTTAAATTGGATGGAACTCCCTAACAAACTTTATTTCTCACAGCTAAAACTGCATATAATATACTTCACTACTAACCGAGTGCTGAATACACTAATGTCTGCTTATGTTTCACTAGCAGTCCCCTGTCCCTGACATCCAATAAGCTTGATTATTATTCTTCCTTGGACTGTAATTATAATGCTGAATTGCCTCTGACCTAACTATTTAATTAACCTGCTCTGCTCTAATTTACAGATAGCTCCCCTGATATAAACTCCCAAAACAGTGCTGTCTGCCCAATAAGGATGCTACCCTGCTGAATGCAGTACTCTGAAGTCAGCCCACTGCAAAGTGCAGAGGTGGAAACTTATTACCGTTCACCATTTTAAACTGTAAGCTGGAGACTGGGGTCTAAAGCACCTATAAGTTTGTCCCTATTACAAATTGGCTAACTCCCAAATCTAACTAAAGTGTAGTTTACCCCTGCTGCCTCCAACTATTGTATTCCTAACCTTAAAATAACCCTAGATTTACATCAACTATAGCACATTTACTAAAAATTGTATTACAAAACAGCAAACCTATTCACTAAAAATTGTATTAAAAATAGCAAATCTATAGCTAGCAAAATGAAGTGCTAAAAACTGGTGTAATTTAAGAGCTAAAATACTTATCTTACAGCTCTAGGAAGCCCTAGGAAACCTTGTTAACTGCAATAACCCTGCTCCATTCACTCCCCTCCCTGCCCCCAATTCCCATCCACCCCCAATACCTCTACATTTATAATGAAATAGCCACTCCGTCACTTACTAGATCATATTAGCATTCATCTGGGTTATTTCATCCCACCCCTATTCCTCTGTCTACAGTTTCCTAGCACCTATCAACTTTTATATGGCATTCTCCCACCCCCTTCCAGCACAGTTACCTCCACCCTTTCTTCTGGTGTTGTATCACCAGGAAAAACATTTCCTTAATGCACTAGCTGTATCCATAACAATGATATACTCCCCTCTACTACCACTCCTGCTGGTCCCATACCTCTTTACCTTGTATGAAAACCAGTTTCTCATGGGAATTCAAAGGGCCATGCTATCACCCCAGCTGTAAATCATCCCAACTTCAACCATACTTATAATACTGGGTCCTGCTCAACATCTTATTCACTCTATCAACACACCATCCCCTGGCACATTAACCCTAGATCCAGACACTACTACAAACTTATAAATAAATTCCTGAAGTTTATCACTAAGTATAGACCTAGCCTAATACTTGGTGGTGATATTCACCCCAACCCTGGCCCATCCACTTCTGATATATCCACCCCCTCTAATTGTAACCTAAGCTAAAAACCTACAATCAGTAGATCAACTAATTCTCTCTTAGCCTGTCATCTTAATATTAGAAGCATTAATAACAAGGTACATGAACTGCATGCACTCCTGGCTGTCCACTCCCCTGAGATGCTCTGTCTATCTGAAACCTGGTTAAAACCTAACACTACAAACAATGAAGTGTTACCACCTGGGTATAACATACACAGGCTGGATCATGTTTCCAGGAAGGGGGTGGGGTAGCTATACTCTACAAATCTGAGTTGAATGTGACCATGGATGTAACAACCACCTCAGATTAATAACTCTGAAATTCTTGCCACTAGATTGCAACTTAACAAAAGTAAATGCATTGACATCATCTGCATGCATATCTCCCCCAGGTAACAATATAGGTACCCTTGAAGACACCCTGCACTGTCTATTATGTCATTACTCCCAAGAAACCCTACTACTCAGAGATTTTAACATAGACTGGGGCACCTTTTCCTCAGAATCCCCATCTACCCATATTAACCTGAGTGCATTTACACAAATTATATCCACCCCTACCAGGTTAGGTAAACCCAACCAAAAAGAAAGCATACTAAACTGGGTACTCATAAATAGTCACCCCCCAACTATACACCGCTGGTACTCTCACTGATGACCTAAGCGAATACCTTCTCACTTATATAATTAAACACAAAGCCATTAATCCCCAACAACCCTTACTCAGAAAAGTTAGAAACAAAAAAGACTTTGACCCTGCCAAATTCTGACAGGAACTTAACTCGTAACCGGTCTATTCTAAAACACCCCCCCTTAGAGGAGGCAGTTGTATATTTTAATAACAAATTTCTTGAGATCCTTGATTTGTATGCACCTGCTTGTTCAAAGAGAGCAAAAGCAAAAACTGTACCATAGCTTTCTAGAGTCTAAACTCAAAATTACCCGTAGAAGCAAATTATGGGCTTTATGGCATTCTACTAAAGACCCCCAAGATAAAATTAAATACATGCAATCTAGGAATGAAACAAAACAAGGCAAAAAACAATACTACTGTAATTTACAGACAGTAAATCAAAACAACCCCCAGAAGTTTTGGGCAGGTTTGAATAATCTACTTCATTCTGGACAAACGTCTACCCCTATCCCCGCTGCTACTATTTATAACCCCCCCGAGAATGTTTTAGATAGTTTTAAATGATTCTTTACTGAGACAATTCAAGCCCTAGCTAGCCATTTACCTCCTAGCTCCCCTGGCCCTGAAAGTACCACCCCTAGAAACCTACTCTCATTCAGCTTCCAATCAGTGTTCACGTCAGTTATCCGTACCTTGATCAAAAAATTAAAACCCACCACACTCTCTGCTGATCAACTCCCCGCCAAGTACCTTCAAAAATCAGCTGATGCTATTGCCTACCCAGTATCAATACTAATTAACTGAACCATAGCAGAAGCTAGAATTCCCACCATCTGGAAAATATCCTACATAATCCCACTTCATAAAGGAGACAGCTCTACTGAATTCTCCAATTATAGACCAATAGCTATACTCTCTCCACTTGCAAAAATTATGGAAAAATGTATTCACAGACAACTCATGCACCACCTAATCCAGAATCACATCATGGCAGATACCCAACATGGCTTCTGTCCACACCACAACACTACTTCATCCCTACTAGCTTTTACCAATACCATAAACCATAATCGCAACAACAATCACATATCCTCCTCCCTCTTCTTGGATCTTTCCAAGGCATTCGACATGGTTGATCACCAAAATTTAATACACACCCTGCAAACATTCTTTCTAGATACTAAAGCCCTTCAATGGTTTAAATCCTACCGGAATGGGAGACAGCAGGCTGTTCTTTGGCAGAACAAACTCTCTAACTTACTACCTAACACCCTTGGAGTACCACAAGGCTCTATACTAGGGCTCCTGCTGTTTTCCATCTTCATTAACGACCTATATACTGCCATCCCAAACGTCAGCTGTATGCAATACGCTGATGACTCTACCCTGATCTGCTCGGCCACATCTCCAACAGACTTATGGTCTGCTACCCAGTCCACCTTTAACACTATAGAAAACTGGCTTTCTGAACTTTGTTTGATACTAAATCCCAAAAAAACGAAAATGCTGTTATTCTCACCAATACAAAGGTCTACTGCTTTTACCTTTACCATAAATGCAAATGATGGCACAATAATCTCCCCTGACCCCTCTACAAAACTATTAGGTGTCATTATAGATAACAATCTAAAATTTGACCTACATGTAAACCAGTTGATCAAAACCATCAATAAAAAAATAGGGTCACTTTACAGAATAAAAGCCTTCCTAACCCCTTCAGCCAAAATTGCCATAGCTCACTCACCTTCTTTCAACACTTCTGTATGCATCCCCTCTACTCTCTAATCTAAACAAGACTGTACTTTACAAACTCTCAACCTGCTACAACCACATTGTCAGGTTTGCCACTGGGCTGCCTTTTAGGATACACCATTGCATTAATCTTAACCAGCTTGGGTGGCTTGAACTACCCAGTCTAATCCAGTATAACCAACTGATCATGGCTTATAAAATCCTTTATAATATGGATAATGCTCCTGCACTTAAAACTCTTATCACTCCCTATAACAATCTACGACTGCTTCGATCCTCTAACAGACTACTAATTCATACAAGCAAAATTAACAACGCAGCTGGTGACTCTCTCTTTGCAAAGTCTGTAGGCAGATCCTGGAACTCACTTCCAGCTGATATTGCTTTACTCTCCTCCCTAGGTCAATTTAAAACTAGACTCAAACAACATCTGGCACTAAACTGGCTATGTCATTGTATCAAGCCTGACTAACTCTCTTCTAGAATGTGTAAAATCTGACTTTCACCAGGGATTAACTCTAACCTGTGGAACATGTTTATTCTTGTTTGCTTATGTAATCTTTGTCAATATTATATTTGTAACGTTTTATTTTTTCTGTTTAACTTGGAGGTTTTCTCCCCAGGCCTCCACTGAAAATGGACATGCATCCAGTCGGACTATACCGGTCAACAAATGTAAAATAAAATAAACTCCACCAGACAAATGTCCTTCCCTTAAATGATGCTCTACTACTAAACCCCTCTGATCCTGAAACATATTGCAACTTATTGTTAACAAATGTTTGTTTTAGTGACTCCCTTTATTCTACTTTCATCACAAAAAAATCGAGTTCCCTTCCTCCTAATCTAAGATAAATAACATCCTTTTGTCTATCTATGAACATTGTAAAAGTCTCCCTGCACACAAATGTTTATCTGCTCTTGCCTCTGGTTACCTGTCTAAGGTTTACTACACAGTTATTTCTTTCTCTCTACCTCTCCATCCTTACTTTCTCTTCCTTGTTGCTTCTTTTCGATACCATTAACACCATAACCATTCCACCCAACAATTCTTCTTTCTCCATAACTAAATACTCCCTCATACTTCTTTCCCCAACTCTTATATCTTTCTTTTATCTAACTAGTGTTAACCTTCCCTTCTCTATTATCTTTATTCCTTCCTTTCGGTATCCATATTCTTCTACCTCTTGAAAACTCCATTCTTATTAATTCCTTTCTCACTTAATTATGACTAACTATTTTTAATGCTTACATATGTATTGTCAGTAAAGTGTTTAACACACAGGACAATTCTGTTAAAATTATTGTATTCATTGTAATTAACTAATGTTAAATTCATTGGAATGTTTCTCCTCTGGAAACTGCTTAAAAGGGTCTTGTGTGGCCCAGTCAGACTATCTTGGTTAATGAGCTGAATGAATGAATGAATAAATGAATGAATAAATGAAGAGGTAAATAACTAAATAAATTATACAGAGTCAAAAAATGTCAGAAGAAAAATGAACTATAGTATACTTTGTACAAGTTCAGCCTAACAAAATGACTGCTATCCTAAAAGCAACCACCATAGATGATAGACTGTTGTTGTTGTTGTTTGAAGAGTAGAAAAAAGATATGTACATTTCTGAATAAGTATATAGAGAATGTAGAGTAGGTTTACATAGATGTGTCCATTTTTAAAACCTTCACCTGTACTGAGAAGAATATTAAGAGGCTGCATATACACAATGGAAATATGTAACTGTGGCAATTTTCTTAGTAACTCTACAATAGTAAGGTTAAATTTAGCAGGATATTTATTGAGGTTAATGTTTTTATAGCCCAACTATATATGCAGACTATAGTAAAGCAAAGTTACTATGTGAATATATGGGAACATTTCACAATGCCAAAATCTTGACAGATCCAATTTCATATGGCCGAGACCATATGACTGAACTTTCGGAATCCTGACATTGTGAACGGAGATCTGCATACAGTGCGGAATGAGAGACTTCCCTTTTCCTCCCTGTAGTGCGATCTCGGAGTTGGAATATTTAAGCAGCGGGGGTGTGGGGGGTGCAGGCCTGCAGAAACATTTAAATTGTTGTTTTTTTTTTTGATTTGTTTCAGAATTTTGAAACATCGATCATATGGTCTCGATTATATGAAATTTGATGTTTCGGAATTTCGAAATTTTGAAGGGAATCCATATAAATACACATACACACAATACATCCACATATCTTACACACAAAAAAAATAAAGAGTGCATATATTTCTGTATTTATGTTTAAAATACTAATTGAAAGGCTCAGACTAGGTTACTTTTACTCATCAGCAAAAGGCATGCATAGAAATGTTGTTTCATGGCAACAGCACAGCTAGGATGTGCAACCAACCTGCATTGAGAATACAGTTAGAGAAGCATCATTTCAAATTCTTTTCCCTTTGTTTCTGCAGCCTGTCTTGTTTAAAAAAAAAAAGAAACACAAAAATCATAACCAGAGCTGAAAGGAATGCTTGTATAACACAAGTGGTAAAAGGTGAGATGCTTATTATTCACCAAACTACAGGTACTTCACACATGAACATGAATTACTAAAGAAGGTTTCAGGTATGATATTATATGGAGATTGTAGCTGGATCTAAACACAGATTTAAGCACAGTTTTAAAAATAAATTTAGCACAGACCAGCAACAAAAGAGTTAGTATAAAGCCAGCAGTCTATTAGCACACAACATCGGATTTGTCCAGGTATTTTGAGGAGACAGTAGTTGCCTAATATGCAAACCAAACAAGGCAGACTTCTCTCTATGCACATGTGAAAAACAGTCCCCAGGATTCAATAAACTCTGTGTAGGAATAATGTTATCCCTACACGGAGTGAATGGTGATCGTGTCCGCATCCCCTTCTCAGCAGCGAGCTTTTCATATTAATGAAGACATGCTACTTGAGGCGGATCTGTGGACATGAACACTGAATGAGTGCAGGGGTGTGTTGCAGTAGTACTCGCAGATCCAACATGACACCTGCACTGTCAAAGTGCCATACGGCAATTTTTAAATGCTTTCAGTGTCCACGGACATTGAAAGCAACTGATAATAGTAAAAAAGTGTCTGCGGACACTAAAATAGGTATTAGGACTTGAAGTAAATGTAGGGTGGGGGTGTGTGACAGGTACTGTCACACACCCCCTACATTGTGAAAGTGCCGTATGGCACTTTACAAATAAAAACAGTGTCCGCGGACACTGAATTAGGTAATATGAGAAGAAATAAATGCAGGGCATGTGTGACAGGTACTGTCACACACACCCTGCATTATGAAAGTGCCGTACAGCACTTTACGAATGAAAACAGTGTACGTGGACACTGAAATCAATGAATTACAATGAATGTAATGCGGGGGAGTGACAGGTACAGTGATATACCCCCTGCATTATCAAAGTGCAGTATGGCACTTTACAGTACAATTGTGTCTTCAGACACACAGCCATACCTGTCAACCTCTTAGTGCCAAAAATCTGGACAAAGGCCAATAAAATGGGGAAAAGGTCCAAAAATAGGGACATACTTTAAGTGCTCTTATAAACTTAAAAAGTTGATAGAGTAACAGGGTTTGTTTTAACATACATTTTCTGAAGGATTAGAAGTCTGAAACTCAAATGTATGCCATTATTTAGTGACTTCAATCCTGAGATCATCTTAATGATTTGCAGAAAACCATGAATTTTGTGAGGAAAAGAAAAATATGAGCCAAACATCTGGACAGTCTGTGAAAATCTGGACAGTTGAGAGGTATGCACAAACCTCAACCTCTTTCACCAAGAAATCTGGATAAAGCCATGAAATAAACATGGGACAAAGGTCCCAAAAATAGGGCAAATTTAAAAAATATTGATCATACAGACTTAGAAAGTTGATAGAATGACATTAGAGTATTACCAAATATGAATCAGTATTAGTATTAATATATGTAATTAAAGTGGTTGTATTAAATTATTTTTGTTTCCATTATAAGTGAAGTTTATGCGTAGCTGAGCAGGCTTGCACATCATGGCACTTCTCAGCATTGCTTTAACATCTTATAGGAGCTAAATACAAATGTATAGCTAAAATCTTCAATGGTGCGATAGCGTAGTGGTTAGAGTTCCAGATTTGCATGCAGCAGCTCACGGCTTGAGTACCAAGACAGGCTCTTCATTTTTACATGGGAAAGCATTGTTAATTTTTTTTTTAAAAGATGTAGTAATTGATATTTCTTAACCAAGGTGGTGTAGCTGGTTCAAAATTGAAGTATCAGTGGATATAACATATGAAATCACCCATGTAAACACAAGTGTCCCATACAGTATAGTCACACCCCAAGGATGTTGTTGTTGTTGTGTCTTTCGGCTTTTCCCGGTTAGGGGTCACCACAGCGGAACTCCGGTCCGCTAATGTTTGGCAGTAGATTTTTACGTGCAGAGTTGTCAGCTCTGATGCACACCCTTCAACAAAAGTACACCCATTCATGCATGTCTCCACACAGAAGACACTTTTAGCTGAGAACCGAACAAGACAACGTCTTACTGTGAGGTGATAATGCTACCGCAGCACCACCACCGCAGTATATAGTCACACCCCAAGGTAATGTAATGAAAACACATAGGGGACTTCATGTAAAGTAAACTATATACACTTAATAATATGTCAGTAATGATTAATTTGCAATTCTGAAATATTTTCTAAAATGAAAATTGAGCAATGCTTAGCAGTGCTTAGCTCCGCTTAACTAGTTTGAGCATTCTTGGTGAACGCAGGACATCCAAAAGGCCAAGTCATATAAAAAATGACATGATGTTACCATGACCAGGGAGATGAAGAACAGGATTGAATGAAAGAATGCCACAGCTGATTGGGCAAATATGGTCATACAGAATGGGAAGTGCACATAGGGAGGCATGCTGGAGATATGGGAAGAGAACACAGTTCATAACCCTTTTAAGGTGAAGAGGGTGATTAGGAGGGGCAGCATACAGCAGTTGTTTTGCACATCCATGGATTACAAAAGATGGTTATTCACCCTCAGTGTATGCAGAACAACAGTAATGTTGGGTGGCTGTCCAAGTGACAGCAGCAAGGAGGTAAAGGCACTGGGTAACCTGGACAGATTTTATACTATACACCATCCCAAAAGAGCAAGACTTGCTTCAGTATAGATGATTATCTGTATAATAAAAAGAAGAGAGCTGCAGGAAAAATATACTAGTGATGCATGAGGAAGTCAGCAGACAGTTGTTGTAGCAGTGTAATACAAGGATGTGGACACCATGCTTAAGGTGTAACATAGTGTGAGATACCACTCAGGGGAAGAGAACAGTCAATCTTTGGACCCCAACCCCATTCATAGGCATACAGAGTTGTATGAACACAACACACAAGGAAATATTACAACTTCTGCCCTCCAGGAGGAGCATCAGCCAAACTACATTTTGCAGACATCATAGGGACATGCTGGGTATGCCGAATATCTTAGCCACCAGGAGAGATATTTATCTCAAGCTGTTCCTCCTGCACTCAGGGCAAGTCCAGTACATGTTGCAGGATATGATGGACCAGGAGATGATGGTCCTGGCAGTTTTCACACCTATAAATCTCCAGAATTTGACAGTCTCTCAAGTGTGAGTCATGGATGAGTCTTTACTCATTATGTCTACCATATGCAAACAGCTATACTTCACTTATGATCTATCTGGGGTTGGTGACTGATGAAAGCTTCTACCACTTGTGGACACCTTACTATCTTACAAAATGTGAGAATGCCTATAATTTCTTGATGAGAGCCTCTGGTACATAACACAGATATCATATCGGTCAGACAATCAGCATTTATTTATAGACACCTTTCACAATAAAAACATCAACAAAGAAGACTCATCAGTATTCAGATCAATACTAAAACAACTCAAATATAGTTATTTCAAATATTCAGCATGTGTATTTTCAGTAAAATGTAACCAAGATCATTAAAGAGAAAGCTCTTGAGGTGTTTTCTAAGACTAAGCTTGGCTTAGCAATCATTTACACATAAAAAGAGAGAATAAAAAAATGGTCAAAAAGGCAACTTAGTGTAGCCCTACTTTTTCTAATGAACCGTTGGAAGCTCAGATGTCTCCCTCTCTAATGCATCAGATTTGTATGTAAGCAAAGTGAATTGTCTACCCAAAGAGTGTACACACAATAACTATCTTTATGCATTCCTGCTATATCCACATTGACCTTCCAGCTCACCTAGGTGTAAGTCCAGTCATGCATATAATTAGCAGTAACACAGAATATTCCTTTTTAGCTATTATCACTAGATCCTTATTCACCAAATAACAAACTTTATTTCAAAGATGTTAATGGTAACTAATAAGAATGTTCCATAATTTATGCAGTAAAGCAGTATTTCATGGATTCCTAAGTAATTTCCATTTCCTCCAGGGTTTCTCAATTTCAGGTACTGAAAGATATAAGTCAAAGTTCTTAATGGTCACAGAAGAGCACAAATCTAAAATGTATGGGGAAGTGTTGAAGACTGAATGCGTGGCACCTACAAGTCACTTCAGTTTAACTCACACATCATGTTTAGCATGGACCATTCTGTATGTTCTGGATAACACACCCCATTTTTATTGGGGTAGCATATATTACTTAGCATGCCCCTCAAGAGGTGTTTAACCCCTCATTAAACATACTGTCTAAGTACTCTAATCATTTTTCATGCTGTTTAAATAAGATACTTTCTCAGCCAATTCTGTACCTTGTTGAGTATGTAATCACATGGCTTCAGAAAACTTTGCCTCAGAGTGATGTCAATTTGCATGATGAGTGGCAAAGCGCAGGGTGTGTGTGAGTCAGAAAACCAAGCACCATGACACAGACAGCTGAAGTAATATGTTCTGCAATACAAAAATGCTAAACACAGCATAATGACAATCGCTTATTGTAATGAGGTTAAACATAGCAGAGCAATTCATAGATTTTTAGGTGTTGCACAGTGATGCTGTGCCAGCTTTAGATTTGTACATGGCATTGTGGTGGTGTTCAGGTAGAGTTAGGGGTTGCTGCAGTTACTGTGAAGGTATATCTGCAAAAGGCTTTTACTGCAACTGTTTTGCTTGACAGTGCAGTGTCACCATACTCAGAGGTGCTGAGTCATCCAACTTCACTTAACATTTTATAACCTCCATGACAATGGCATAGTAGACCATTTTACACAAGGACACCATAACTGTTGACATGTGCTACCTGTCTGCAGCCCCATGGAAGATGTGGAGTACCTATCCAAGTGGATATGAAGATATGTATGGCTTTATGTATATTAGCTACAGGGGCCATTCAGTGACCTACTGAGTACAAAGTGGAGGCATCTGAGACACCTGGCTTAAAAAATATTCCATGAGTTTCTTAATGCCAATTTTCAGCATGTGGAGAAGTATATGTGAGCTACCATTTGAAATGTTGGGACCCGCTAGAACAAGTCTCAAATAATGTAGGCTGAATGGCAGAAAAAACAGGCTAATATGTATATATATATATATATATATATATATATATATATATATACATATATATATATATATATATATATATATATATATATTAAGTCTGAGGTGGCCATTTATCTGGATATTTCCTTTTTCCTAAGGTATAGCAATCTCAGAGTTAGTGTATATAAGTTCAGGGTGGCCGGCTTGACCCCCTGCAAAAAAGAAGGTTAATGGAGAAGAGCAATGTTCATGATTTGATCTATTCCTGCATTTTCTGTTTTTTTTTTTTTTGAGTTTAGGAACTCAGCATTTTGAGTGTTGACATTTCAGTGGGGAACTGTACATGTGTTTCCCATGTATCCAAGTGGGTGAACCAACACCGTGTGTGACTTCTGTGCTATACCCTGTTACACTGAACTACTGGAAGCCATACACTGTACTCATATTGAAATGAAGGCCCCACCTGGTGAATGGGAAAGAGGCATATGAACTACATATGGTATTACTCCATTAACTGTCAGGTATCATCTACAATGTCTGTGCATGCCACCCAGGTAGTTTTCACAATTCGCACATATGGCACAAAAGGGATCCTTGCCAACCATTATGGAGGGTGACATATCACAGGTGCATCTTGTGCATGATGCTGGAATGCCAAGGAACCCTGGCTTATGACACCAATTGGAAAGCCACATAATCAGATTGACCATTGTTACAACTTTGCCATATCACAAACTAGAAATATTATAGGGTATCTGTTTGTGCTGCTGAATTCACATTTTTACTGTTTGGATAACCTGCTGTTGCCCTGCAACCTGCAGTATGAACCTGCCACATGTGCCAAAGTATTTGCTCTATGTGCTCTATTGCATAATAGTACACTTAGGAAATAGTTACAGCAAGATGGCCTCTTGCAAGGACAACAGTGCAGAGCAACACAGGCAGTGGAGGCTAAGACTGTCAAGGAGTCAGAGGAGGAGCCAGCAGGAGGGGAGGAATAAATCTACTTTTCATAGGCACAACAGAAGTATCAATGGAACAATAAGCATTATTCCCCACATGTTTTGTAGACACATTGAAATCTGAAAAACAAGAATGAAAACTTCCTTCCATGGAAACATCAGTACATGATGAGTTAACATCACAATTGGCATAAAAAACCTTAAGGTGCAATTATGGACAAAACAGAAAACTTCCTGGCTTAAAACATGTTTCTTAGGTAGCACTGTAGGGACATATTTTAGTCCCAAATTCATAACAGCATATTGTTCGTCTGACAACATACATCCAAAAAGATTCACAACCATATTACAATTAACACTAACAAAGTCATTGCCACCTGTCTCTTTTGTAGTTAAAATGCCATGATGCTGGTGTTGTATGTTGTCCAAAACCATTTCCATTGGTGTAAAAGCCATTATGGCTTCTTTTCTGATTAAATTGCTCTCTATCATTGTCCCCTTCCTTCCAAAAACAGTATTCATGTTCCTCCAGTTGTTTAGCTGCTGGAAAATCCGGATAATCATGCTCATCGCTTTCTTTGTCTGTGCCAGCCCCTCCTGGAGAACATTTGTGTCAGTGTGAGATTCAATGACAGCTCTTAATTTGCAATCATCTGCAAATTTAGTCAGCCAGAGAAAACTGACATTGGCCTTGACTTCTGAGAAGAAAATGCACAAAGCAGCAGTCCAAGGACTGATCCCTGAGGGACTCCACTTGTGACTGTCCTCTTTGTAGAGGTGGACTCCTTAATTCTAACTTCCTGGGTTCTTTCTGTGAGCCAGTTGGATATCCACCTGGTGACATATGGATTTGTACCTAACCTCTTGAGTTTGTCAACAATACCTGAGTGGGATATTGTGTCAAATGCATTTGCCAGGTCAAGGTAAGCAGTGTGAATGATTTTGCCCTCATACATTGCTTTGGTAACCTTCTCAAAGATGTCCACCAGGTTGAGTAGGCATCATCTGCCCTTTACAAAACCAAACTGGATTGGATCCAGTGTCTGGAGGTTTACTATATCTCTAGTGATCATCTCCATGATAATTCATTCCATGGCTTTACATATAAGACTAGAGAGACTTATGGGTCTGTAGTTTCCAGGGTCTGTAGACAGCCCACCTTTGTCCAAGGGATGACTGTTGCCTTTCTCCATTCGTGAGGCACAAAGCCTGTTTGGAGGCTACAGTTAAATAGTAATTCCAGAAACCCTGGTAGGTCATGTTTCATGCTATTTAGAAGGCATTCTGGGATATTGTCTGGGCCCATTGATACAGTGTTCTTGGTAATAGAGAGACCATTAAGGACCTGTTCCCTAGTGAAAGTAGGGGAAGTTATATTTGTTGATATTTGTTGAGGGAAGGTTGAGGAGGAGAGAGGAGTAAAGTTGGAGCTAAATTTATCAGCCAGGAGGTTTGCTATATTTTTTGGCTCAGTATAGGTGGCTCAATTTACAATGAGCTCTGCGCACAATTGTGTATTGCCTTTGAGGGTGTGGACATAGCTAAAAATACTTTGTGTTATGTCCTTGCCTGGGAGGACAAACTTACCTCAAATTTGGCATTGGTAGACTTTATTTGTTCTCTGAGTTGTTTGTTTAGTTTAATGAGAGTGCTTTTATCCTGCTGGGTGCTGCATCTCCTAATTTTTGCCATGATTTTCTTCCTCCTGTTATACATCCAACTGATATTGTGATTCCACAAGGGTGGCTTATTTTTTGAGTTAGTTTTGTACTTCTTCCTGGTGGGTACAGCTGTCTCTATGCAGCTATTAACATGCTTGTACAGAGTTTCTGTGAACAGTTCTGCCTATGCAGAACTGTTCTCAGGGTTTATAGGAGCTTGACATTTTGCCAAGTTCTCACTTATTAGCAGGTGGTTAGCCTTAGAATAGTTCCTGAATATTTCCCATTTAACTGGGGGTCCAGGTTTTATTTTTACTTCAAAGGAGACCATTTTGTGGTCTGACCTTACCATGGAAGGCATTACAAGAGGGGATGAGCAGCAGTCTCCCATATTAGTGAGGACTAGATCCAGTATGGTTGCACCCCTGGTTGGTGTATTGACTATCTGGTCCAGGAAGTTTGAGTTTACAAAATCCAGGAATCTCTATGCATGTAAGTTTAATGTTGTATAGGATTTCTGTTTAATAGTGGGGTAATTAAAGTCACCCATGAATATGGTATTAGGTTGGATGGTTAGTGTTTCTAATAAGTGTAAATACATGGTATGGGTTTCCTGGGTCATAGAGGGAGACCTATAGCTTGCAAGGAAGTGGTATTGGATTTTACCTATGCTGATTTGAACATGGAGCAGCTCAAGTGCATTGTCCTGTTTGACCAGCCTTAAAGTATATTTATTTTTGATGTAAATAGAGGCACCTCCACCTTTAGTCCCGGCCTGTGAAGTAGCTGGTCTAAATGTGTGGAAGGCATTATAACCCTGCACTGTTGGTGTGCTGTCTGTGGCTTTAAACCACGTCTCTGAGACTGCACAGACATCAGCATTCTCTAGGGTAAAGAGAGCTTCCAGGGAGTGGATTTTTTTTTGTTTAGGCTCCTAGCATTGAGTAGTAATACCCTTAGATTTCCTTGGTTTTGATTTGCTTTGTCGGACATATTCAGTTTGGCATTGGCTAAAAAAGGCACTATGGGGAAGATAATGTTTTAGCTAATATTTGAAAGCCTAGGGGGAGAGGTGCAGACCATCCTTGGCAAAGCCGCGTGGTCTGTTGGCAATCTCCTTCCATGCTGACAAATATTGCACCCCCTTAGAGCCCAGAAACTAAGCCAGTTATTAAAGTCAATCATCTTTTGTTCGTATTTTGGCATCGTCATTGGAGAAGGTAAAATGCTGCTCAATGCTAGGCTCATACCAGCCTGAGACACATATTCTGAAAGCTCTATGATGTCTCTCTTCATATAGTCTAGGGAGGTACGTCCCAGATCATTTACTCCCACATGGACTATGACTGAGTCATACTGGTATTTGTGGTCCAATGACCTGAGTGCATGTGTAATGTGGCAGATTGTAGTCCCTGATAAGCAACTGACCGTAACTTTCTCCTTACTTAGCCTGGTGAAAGGGGCATAGTACTTAGCTGCTTATTTTACAGTATATAGTAAAAGTATCTGTCACTTGCCTGTCCCCTCATCTGGGCTTATTTATTATATGATCAACTTTTTAAATATAAAAACATGTAGCTTTGTTATTGTTAACACTAATGTATCATCAATGCCCAGAAGCACATGGCTTTATAAACAGTTTCTGAATTTACTATTCTCTTATGTCAGACTGCATATGTTACAATCGATCAAATAGTCTGAAGACATCTCTGTGTAAGTTCTGATGGTAATGCCGTTATGCTATAGTGTATCAGTATCAACACAGTTAAGGATGCAATAGTTATTGTTTTTATATTTCCCTTCTCCACCCTCTGCGTTGTTAACATTTCTCTTTTATTTATTTATTTATTTTTTTGTTTGTTTATATGTTTATGTTTATTTTTTTGGTTTCTCTCCATTTTTGTTACTATTCTACACCACAGCACACAGCACAGCGACCTGCACCTCACCCACTGGCAAGGCCTGTCTTTTCCATAGGTGGCAGCAGTAACACCATCAACCCCGCCAGAGGCACCCAACACATCTGGATCCCAGCATGACACAGTTGCCTCCATACTTTTTACCCTACCTGTACCCCTTATGTCAGGTAACCCTGTGCTGGAGGGTGGAACAATGATACCCGCTGCTAACAGTGCAAATGAAGGTGACATTTTGTCACCTGTCAGGAGATGATTCGGGTTTTCAGAGAAATAACAGGCAGGATGTTGGATGCCCACATGTAGACCATGCTCCACTGTCTCTTTGAGCTGCACCTCTGCATATTCTCCACTTTCTGAGACAGAACAGAGGGGAGAAGGTTCTCAATATGACAAGCAATCTTTGTGACAAGACTGGTTAATGCTCTGACACAGTGATTATAAGCTACAAAGGCATGAGTTCAAATATATTCAGATTTAGTTCCATTTTCGTGTTTTCCTGTGTTCTGATTCCCTGGAATAGGTTCATAGGTTCATAGGTTCATAGGTTTATACTAGGCTATCTGCCCTAAGGCATTTATAAGCCTAGCCCAAATTATTGTGGCTTACGCCACCCCTTATATGAAAAAATACTGTGCCCATTAGTTTGTTGTGCCTCTGTCCAGCAGTGACCCAGAGATGATTCCCGGGGTAAACCTACGATCTCCCATCCACAGGTCTAGATTTCTCTTGAACAGAGTCAGCGAGGTGCTCTGCCTCACATGGACCGGGATTTTATTCCACAGCATAGGGAGTCTCTGAGTGATAAATCTATCCCTCCAGCACGTCCTATTTATATCCGTGCTAAGGTTTAAGTCGCTTGCTCTAGTAGTTTTGGTGGATTTGGATTTTTTGAGGTGGAGCATGTCCATTAATTCCGGGTTGGACATGGCCTTGTATGTCAGGCACATGTCACCTCTGAGCAGACGGTATGCGACTGAATAGAGCTGGAGTTTCTTAAATCTGGCAGCATATGACAGATTTTGGAGTCCCTTTATCCTTTTGGTGAGGAACTTTGGGGTCTCTCCAATTGCTGCAGATGTCGGGTGAGATACATCCCGAATGGGGCATTGTACTCGATCATTGGTCTGATAAGTGAAGAGTACAGGGGAACAATGACCTCACTAGATCTGGATGTGAATCCCTTCATGATCAGGTGGGCAATGTAGAAGGTCTTTCTAACCACTTTAGCAATGTGAGTGTCAAAAGAAAGGCCACTGTCAACCTGGGTCCCCAGGTCCCTGATAACCTCTTCTGTGCTTAGTGGATTGCCACCTATATGGTAGCTTGGGGTTACCTTGTTTTTCCCGAAGGGTATGACTATACATTTTTGGCGTTTAACTTCAGGCCATGGCTCTGGCACCAGCTATCTGTTTCCGTGAGTCCCTTCTGAAGGATATCCGTGTCCGATGCACTTTCCACTATGGCCCAGTTTGCAGTCATCTGCAAACTTTGTCAGCCAAAGTCCTCCCATGTTGGCCTGTACTTCTGAGAAGTAGATGCCAAACAATAGGGGCCAAGGACCGAGCCCTGTGGGACACCACTTGTGACCGGCTTGGAGTCTGACACAGCGCCAGCAACTCTAACCCTGTGGGTTCTGTCCTTAAGCCAGTTTGCAACCCATCTTGTGACATATGGGTTTACATTTAAGCTGGTAAGTTTTTCTACAATACCGAGTGGGGTATTGTGTCGAAAGCCTTGCAAGGTCAAGGTAGGCTGTATGGACTGCCTTTCCCTCATCAATGGCCTTGGTGACTATTTCAAGAAGTCGACCAAGTTCAAAAGGCATGATCTTCCCTTGACAAAGCCAAACTGGGTCGGGTCCAATGTCTGCAAGTCCCCTATATCTTTGTTTATGAGCTCCATTATGATCCTCTCCATAGCTTTGCAGACTAGACTTGTTAAGCTTATGGGCGGTAATTACCAGGGTCCGTGAGGCGCCACCTTTGTGGAGTGGGACCACAGTTGCCGACGCCACTCCTTGGGCACGTATCCTGTGGTAAGGCTGAGATTAAACAGCTGCCTTATGTGCGGGTTTAATTCCTCATTTAGCTCGTGTAGCACACAGCCGGGGACACCATCCGGTCCCATTGATGCTGTGTTTTTAGCTTTAGAGAGAGCAGCTTTCACCTGCGCATTTGAGATGTCCGGGAGGCTACACTCGGCTGGGATAGTTATCTCTCCTTTAGGGGGTGAAGTTTGCACTGAACCTGTCTGCCAGTATGTTGGCAATGTCTGTGGGTTCAGTGATTTTTGTATCATTTTGGACTAATTCTGAGCATATCTGTGAGTTTCCACCCAGGTTCCTAACATAGCTGAAAAAGGCCTTATGATTGTCCTTTGAATCCATGGCAATTTTTCTCTCAAAATTGGCCTTAGTTGATTTTATGAGTGCTCGTATTTTTTACTAATAATGATCAGGGGTGACTTCCCTTTATGGATTTTGTTCTATCATGTAATAGCTTTCTCCTCTTATTGTAAAGTTTGTTAATGGCTGGGGTCCACCAGACTGGACGTTTGCCCTTTGTGGAAAGAGTCTTGGTTTTATTTGGGATTGCCTGATCCATGCAGTCCTGGAGGTGTTCATAGAAGGCATTTGTAAGGGCTTCCAGCTTGGGTTGTGGTTTCCTCTGACTCAGGGGCCTTGAAGGATACCACACCAGTCTTGAGTAGTGTGAAGTTTGCTTTAGAGAAGTTCTTCACTATGGTCTTTTTGTTTGGGGTGGGGGCGGGATGTGGATTTCCAGTGAGATTAGTTTATGATCAGATCTCACCAATGAGGGATATACTTCCGTGTGGAGCATTTTGTCCCCATGTTTGTGACAATGAGATCTAGTATATTTTCTCCTCTCGTGGGAACAGTGACTAGCTGTTCCATGGCATTTGAATTTATGAACTCCAGGAACCGTTGGGCTAGAAAGTTAGGGCTTGAGTAATGTTCCCAGTCTATATTCGGGTAGTTGAAGTCACCCAATATGATGGTGTTTGGAGATACATTTATACCCTCCAGTGTCTTCAGGAAGGCTGTGTGGGGTTCCTGAGTTTGAGAGGGTGGCCTGTAGCATGCTACAATTTGTAGAGCAGTTTTGCCTGTTGTTAGTTGCACCTGGATGGTTTCGAGCTTCATGCATTGCCACCAACCTGGAGGTGTGAGTATCCTTTATGAATATGGATACACCTCCTTTTGTGGAGTGGTCCGGGTTTTGGGGCCGGAACGCATGATATGAGGTAAAACCTAATAGTGCCGGGTGCTCTCAGGAGCCTTGAACCAGGTTTCAGTTACAGCACAGACATCGATGTTCTCCATACTGAGAAGGGCCTCGAGTGCGTGCATTTTGAGATTTAGACTTCTGGCATTGAGCAGCATTACCCTCAATTTCTTCCCATTTTGTTTTCTAGGGTGGTAGGTTTAGAATTTGAGCCTTGCCTAAAAGGCACTATGGGGTGGCAAGAGCCTTAGCCAATATCCGGAATCCCAGGTGACAGGTGCAAGCCGTCCCTTGCGAAGCAGCGTGGCTTGTCAAGCATGTCATCCCAGGCAGACAGACACTGGATCCCCTTTGAATGACACCAGACATTAAGCCAATTGTTAAAGCTGATCATCTTGTCTCTATATTGTGGCATCATTCTTGGTGAAGGAAGGATACTGCTCAGGGTTAGGGTCATACCTGCCTGGGCTACATAATCAGAGAGCTCCTCTATGTCTCTTTTCATGCAGTCCAGGTACGTCTCAGGTCGTTCACACCAGCATGGACAATGACTGTGTCATATTTGTACTTGCTGTGGAGTGACCAGTGCTTGTGTTATGTGGCAGATTCTAGCGCCCGATAGGCAGCTTACTGTGACCCTCTCCTTGTTCAGCCTGGTGAGTGGGACGTCAGTGTGTCTGACTATGGAGTCACCTATGACAAGTATGTTTGGTGTTGTATTTGGCCTTAAGGGCTGTGACTGCTTTGCACACTGCTTTTGTGGTTTATGTGTTGCTTGTGGGGTGTCTTGAGGTAGCAGTTGTTTGGGTGTCTGCTTTGGAGGCCTCTGCTGTTTAGGTAAATTTTACTCAGAGCCTCCGAGTATGTCTTTGTGTGTTTATGTGTTTGATTCAGTGGAGTGGTAGCATTATGTGAGGCTGGTTTTGTGGTGTGTGTAGTTGCCTTCTCCTCCTGTCTGGTCTTGCCAGTCCTGAGTTGAGAGAGCTCAGCCTCCAGTTTGGCTAAATAGCTGCATCTCTCAAGTATTTGTGTTATGTGGGAGGAGGAGAGGGTTGTCTGTGTACATGAGGCAGTTATAACATTGCCTCAAGATTCCCAGATTCACCAGCTGGACCGGAGAGGAGATTGACAACTGACCTTTGGACATGCTAGAATAATATTGGGAAATCCTTAATTGAAAACAAGGGCCAGTGGGGAGTGAGGGTGTAGTGCTTTTAATTTTTAGTGCTGACTTATATAATTGCTTTAGTTAGCAAGTGCCAGGTAACTTGAGTGCAATGTGATACAAGTAACTAAATGCAAAAACGACAAACAGTAACTTTCTTTCAAGTGAAACAAGGAAATAAGTACAGTAAGCAATGCAGATATCACTAGTGATCCACAGAAGCTGAGAAGTTGCGTATTAGGTGAATTAGCTTCCAGGAAATAACAAGCAAACAAACAACAAGTATATAAACAAAGCTAGATTCAGTAGGCCTGGATCTAGTCTATGCTAGAGCAAACAAGGTGAACCAATTTCAGTAAGATACAGTTCAAATATTCAGGCACTATAAACCTTTAACCAGAAAATTCCCAGCTCAGAAGGGCAGAGTCCAGCCTCTTCTCCCACAAGAGTGCAGACCACGAACCTTCTTAATGTAAAATAACTGGCCTGAAGCCCAAGTGCCTAAACCAGAACTAATACACTTGGACACTGGGCTCTCAATCAGCAGTTCCCAACTTAGAAGGATGAAAGCTACCTGTCCTGCCACCACAGTGCTTGCCACAAACCTTCCTAATGTAAAACAACTGGTCTGAAGCCCAAGTGCTTAATCCAAAAGACTTGAATGATAGCTACACTTTAATCAAGTTACAACCAAGCAGTAATAAATACCATTGAATACTTTAGAGAATGTCTGGATTAGTGCTCAAGTTACACAAACAAAGCTAGATCCAGCAGGCCCGAATCCAGTGTATGCCACAGCAAACAAGGCGCACCAACTTCAGTAAGAAACAGTTCAGATATGCATGCACTATAAGCCTTTAACCAGAAATTCCCAGCTCAGAAGGGCAGAGTCCAGCCTCTCCTCCCACAAGAGTGCAGACCACGAACCCTCTTAATGTAAAATAACTGGCTTGAAAGCCCAAGTGCTTAAACCAGAATTAATACACTTTTAGAATAACAGACACTGAGCCCTCAATCAGCAGTTCTCAACCTAGAAGGATGTAAGCTACCTGTTCTGCCACAACAGTGCAGACCACAAACCTCTCAGTGCAAAACAACTAACTGGTCTGAAGCCCAAGTGTTTAAACCAAAAGGCTTAGAATGAGTTACACCAAGCAGTAATAAATACAATTGAGTATTTTAAGATGATGCAAAAGTAAAAAGAAGTAGGTAAAACACAAGTACAGTAAAAGCAGATGAAATTTTTTTTTTTTTTTTTTCTGAACAAGTGCTGAGATCAAAGAAACAGATTTGAGTGCTGAAACTAGAAAACTGGCTAGTTACAAGAAAAAAAAAAAACAAGCTAGAAGGCTTCCCTCAAACACAGAAGGGCTTGCGGGCTCAGAAGCCTACAAATAGTCTGTACCACTTAACAAGAAAGGCAGGAAATAAGCTTAATTTTTTTTTTTTTCTATTTCCCAGATGCTCTCTTTGTACACAGTAGGAGTGCCTGAAATCAGAATATGATCTCACTGCACTCAGTTGAGTGAGCAAATGAGATGGGCCCAGAGGCAGGCTGAGGCGGGCAGTTTCAATGCCACTAAGATTAACACCAAAACAAAAACAGGGCGGGTGGGTGGGAATAACTGAAGAGCAGAATAACCAGTTAAAAATTCCTTCAACACTCCTTCATACACAGTTTAAATCAATTTAAATACTGTATTTTTAAAAAAAAGTGCATAAAAGGTACTTAAATTCTCTTATACGTCCAGTTGAATATAACCAAGTTCTTAGCTTGCCAAGCTGAAGTTTTAAAGCAGGAATTATTTCACATGCACCAGTTTAAATATGCAAGGACAGGAAATCAATGAATGTGGCTACCCCACACCTGTAATTACTAGCAAATAACAAAATTCAGCCAACACTAGCTTTTAGTTCAAGTTACTGAAGAGCAGAATAACCAGTTAAAAATTCCTTCAACACTCCTTCATACACAGTTTAAATCAATTTAAATACTGTATTTTTAAAAAAAAAGTGCATAAAAGGTACTTAAATTCTCTTATACGTCCAGTTGAATATAACCAAGTTCTTAGCTTGCCAAGCTGAAGTTTTAAAGCAGGAATTATTTCACATGCACCAGTTTAAATATGCAAGGACAGGAAATCAATGAATGTGGCTACCCCACACCTGTAATTACTAGCAAATAACAAAATTCAGCCAACACTAGCTTTTAGTTCAAGTTACTGAAGAGCAGAATAACCAGTTAAAAATTCCTTCAACACTCCTTCATACACAGTTTAAATCAATTTAAATACTGTATTTTTAAAAAAAGTGCATAAAAGGTACTTAAATTCTCTTATACGTCCAGTTGAATATAACCAAGTTCTTAGCTTGCCAAGCTGAAGTTTTAAAGCAGGAATTATTTCACATGCACCAGTTTAAATATGCAAGGACAGGAAATCAATGAATGTGGCTACCCCACACCTGTAATTACTAGCAAATAACAAAATTCAGCCAACACTAGCTTTTAGTTCAAGTTACTGAAGAGCAGAATAACCAGTTAAAAATTCCTTCAACACTCCTTCATACACAGTTTAAATCAATTTAAATACTGTATTTTTTAAAAAAGTGCATAAAAGGTACTTAAATTCTCTTATGCGTCCAGTTGAATATAACCAAGTTCTTAGCTTGCCAAGCTGAAGTTTTAAAGCAGGAATTATTTCACATGCACCAGTTTAAATATGCAAGGACAGGAAATCAATGAATGTGGCTACCCCACACCTGTAATTACTAGCAAATAACAAAATTCAGCCAACACTAGCTTTTAGTTCAAGTTACTGAAGAGCAGAATAACCAGTTAAAATTCCTTCAACACTCCTTCATACACAGTTTAAATCAATTTAAATACTGTATTTTTAAAAAAAAAGTGCATAAAAGGTACTTAAATTCTCTTATACGTCCAGTTGAATATAACCAAGTTCTTAGCTTGCCAAGCTGAAGTTTTAAAGCAGGAATTATTTCACATGCACCAGTTTAAATATGCAAGGACAGGAAATCAATGAATGTGGCTACCCCCACACCTGTAATTACTAGCAAATAACAAAATTCAGCCAACACTAGCTTTTAGTTCAAGTTACTGAAGAGCAGAATAACCAGTTAAAATTCCTTCAACACTCCTTCATACACAGTTTAAATCAATTTAAATACTGTATTTTTTAAAAAAAGTGCATAAAAAGGTACTTAAATTCTCTTATACGTCCAGTTGAATATAACCAAGTTCTTAGCTTGCCAAGCTGAAGTTTTAAAGCAGGAATTATTTCACATGCACCAGTTTAAATATGCAAGGACAGGAAATCAATGAATGTGGCTACCCCACACCTGTAATTACTAGCAAATAACAAAATTCAGCCAACACTAGCTTTTAGTTCAAGTTACTGAAGAGCAGAATAACCAGTTAAAAATTCCTTCAACACTCCTTCATACACAGTTTAAATCAATTTAAATACTGTATTTTTTAAAAAAAAGTGCATAAAAGGTACTTAAATTCTCTTATACGTCCAGTTGAATATAACCAAGTTCTTAGCTTGCCAAGCTGAAGTTTTAAAGCAGGAATTATTTCACATGCACCAGTTTAAATATGCAAGGACAGGAAATCAATGAATGTGGCTACCCCCACACCTGTAATTACTAGCAAATAACAAAATTCAGCCAACACTAGCTTTTAGTTCAAGTTACTGAAGAGCAGAATAACCAGTTAAAAATTCCTTCAACACTCCTTCATACACAGTTTAAATCAATTTAAATACTGTATTTTTAAAAAAAGTGCATAAAAGGTACTTAAATTCTCTTATACGTCCAGTTGAATATAACCAAGTTCTTAGCTTGCCAAGCTGAAGTTTTAAAGCAGGAATTATTTCACATGCACCAGTTTAAATATGCAAGGACAGGAAATCAATGAATGTGGCTACCCCACACCTGTAATTACTAGCAAATAACAAAATTCAGCCAACACTAGCTTTTAGTTCAAGTTACTGAAGAGCAGAATAACCAGTTAAAAATTCCTTCAACACTCCTTCATACACAGTTTAAATCAATTTAAATACTGTATTTTTTTTTAAAAAAAAGTGCATAAAAAGGTACTTAAATTCTCTTATACGTCCAGTTGAATATAACCAAGTTCTTAGCTTGCCAAGCTGAAGTTTTAAAGCAGGAATTATTTCACATGCACCAGTTTAAATATGCAAGGACAGGAAATCAATGAATGTGGCTACCCCCACACCTGTAATTACTAGCAAATAACAAAATTCAGCCAACACTAGCTTTTAGTTCAAGTTACTGAAGAGCAGAATAACCAGTTAAAATTCCTTCAACACTCCTTCATACACAGTTTAAATCAATTTAAATACTGTATTTTTAAAAAAAAAAGTGCATAAAAAGGTACTTAAATTCTCTTATACGTCCAGTTGAATATAACCAAGTTCTTAGCTTGCCAAGCTGAAGTTTTAAAGTGAAGCTTTCTTACCATCATATTGTAAATTATCTCAGGAAACTTGTCAACTTTCTAATCAAAATTTTGTTATGGATTCACCTACAGTTGTTGAGCTAAGAAGTTGAGAAATATGCATTCCTATCCCTTCTCCATCCTGATCACTCCTTACTAGCTCACCATGTGTTTTGTCCTCTGCTTACTTCCCTTTGCATTCCCTGTTCTGTATTGCCATTTCCAATGCATAATATAGTCATAAAAGGCAAACATGTCAGCAAATGACTTACAAAAATAAGAAATTATATATCTACTGTTGCACATTGCGCAATAGATAGCAGACAGCAGTTTTGATGGGCATCTATAAACATTCTGCACACATGGCACATTTTCATGAGATGTGTGTTATGCGCATATTTACTTCTGACTGCTGCAGTGGCTCCCTTTGCTAAGTAATTATGGAGATACTGCCTAGTGGATTGAATTTATAGTAGGACTTCTCGGTGGATATATTTTCTATTTATAACGACAGTATCATTATAGTACAGGTCATCGGGACTGATGCAAGTTGGTACATTGTTACCTTATTATATCCCACCTGTCTTGTCTAGAATTCACATTATTCTACAGTCACATATTGTCGTAACACCCCATCAGTTCTGCTTTTGTGACATGCTTTATTGCTCAGCTCCTTTTGCAAATTTCTTTATGTCCATCTCAGTGAATGTTGTTGCTGTAGTATTAGCTGTACTCCACCTTAGTGATATTTTTCCCATTTGTTGTACACAAACACACAAACACACACACACATACACACACACACACACACACGCACACACGCACACACACACACACACACACACACACACACACACACACACACACACACATATATATATATATATATATATATATATATATAGATATAGATATAGATAGATAGAGAGATAGTCATATATTATATAACAATGTCAGCCTGTGAATATGAACTCGCCACAACTGCCAGAGGTGCCCGTTTACTTTGACGATTATCTGCACTGCTTGTACTAAATTCTGTCCGTGAGGTGTCCCACTGATCTCAAAGCATTTCTGCATCTAGAATGCATCCATATGTGCTACTGAGATGCTGTTCAATGTAAGGAAAGCACTCCCTCTCATCCTAGGTTTTGTGCCTATCATGTCTTTAGGCCCTTTGAAAACTGGTAGAGTCTTGTGTTTGTCAGTAATCATAACCATTTAAGACTGACACTAAGAGACACAAATAGGGAGCAGAACTCCAGCTTACTTTAGGCAAGACAGATTTCCAGCTTATTGCCTGTAATAGATCCCCGTTCATGAACCTATATGACCAAGCACAATCCCTCGTCTTCCCTGAAGATATCCCTATAAGCCAACTACCCCTCATAGACTGGAGCACCTGAACCTCTTATGCTGGATATGCACAATGATTTTGGGATTTCTTAAACAAAACTCCACAAATCAAATTGTCCTCAAACCCAAACTAGGTATGAAATATTCCTGATCAGGTCATTATTAAAACAGCCGCTTCCTGTTCTATTCCCCTGGTGTGTGCCTCACCAGTTAAGTCTGACCATCAACTTGTGACCTTTAATCCAAGAACTTCCTTTCTACCGAGTACTAGTATCACCATCTTTAGAGGCTGCAGAAAGTGAACGTTATACAACTATTTCATGAAGTCAGTAAATTTGGCTGTGCTATTCCCATAGTTATCCCTAAATATTCATCTAGGAAGAATACAATGCATACATCAGTTTAACAGCTCATGCTAGAATCAAATACTTTAATAAATTCAGAAATAAACCATTCTTGTCGTCGGTCGACATAAACAAACTTTATAACAAAAGAAAGAAACTTCTTAAAACACATAGACACTCCAGAACTTACCAACATGAGAATAATATGGAAAAACTTAACTAAGAAACTGACAAACACAATAACGGCCAGCAAAGCATCCCATGAGCTGAGGTTAGCATCCAGGAGATAACTACAATTCCTTCTTTAGCTATGCTACAAAACTAAGAAATAATTTGCAACATTGTTCTTTTCAACAAATGGGGTACCAAAGTCAAAGACAAATGACATTGCAAAACAAGTTTCCTGTAAATTTCTCTCCTGAAATTCCCTACTCAGATCTAGTTATTCTCACCTCTTCCTATTACAAAACCATGTCCTAAAAGTACTTTGAAACACCAACAGCACTTCATTTATAGATTCTGACAACAACTTGGGTTGTCAATAAAGAGTGGCAGACATGTACTTGCAGAATCCCTCCTAAAATTGTTGAACCTAAGCCTTGCTACAGGCTATGTTTCTGAATCTTGGTTTAATGTTATTTTGGTGCTCCTCCACAGAGGTGGACCTGTCACTGTCCCTTTTAACTGCAGGCATATCAGTCTACAAGTGTGATATGTAAAGTGATGGAGTGCATCATTACCAAGCTCTTTAATCATGATATCAAAAATCTCATTAGGCCCTACCTAAAATAATTTGACTTTGTAAATTGCAGTCCATACCTTCTAAATCTTATCAACTGCTCTAAGAAGGTCACTCAAGAGGTAGATACTGGTCATACTGTTCAAGCTGCTTATCTTGATCTGACCAAAGCAATTGACATTATACCACACAAAGGAACTGTGAATAAGGTATCTGCCTAGATATTAATGTCTATGCGGCAAGATGGATAGCCAGATTGCTTAAGGACAGAATGCACATTGCCTATGTAGAAAATGCCACTACTAGCAGAGAGATGATGAGCAGTGCTGTCTTACAGAGATCTGTGTTTCAGCCTATGTTGTTCAGCATTTATTTTGCAACATCAAAACTGACAACTGTGATCTCTGGTTGATAAAATGTTCTGATAGCTGCCTTCTTGGTGCAAGTGTCCAGTCCCTTGATGACACACATATCCTTCAAAAAAGCTTAACACTAGTAAATACCTGTTGCAAAGAAAAAGGACACACATTTAATGACAAGAAATACAATATTATCCCTATAAGGAAATAACAAATCATTGCAGCCTACAGCATTGGTAATATCCCATTATCAAAAGAAACAATGATTAGAGATAAGGGCAGTGGGTAGACAGTTCCCTCTCATTTGATCACCATAACACTACTGCAGTCAGGAAATTCTTCCATATTTCATAGCTAATCCAAGGAAGTGATTCCTCCCATATAATTAGGGCTGGTCAGACACATTATGGAATATGACACATGTTTTGGCATATACCTCACTAGACACATAAAAATCAGAGAGGTCCCCGACCCAAAAGGTGTGGGATCAAGAATCTTAGTTTCCAGGACAAGTCCCTAAACTCTGCATCTTAAAGATTCCTGAAAGGAGATTTGTGACTTACTAATGCCACCGTTAAGGATCCTGTTGTACTTAATCATCTTTTTCAGTAATTTGAACACTAGTGCTTTCCACCTACACCAGGAGCTACATACAACATGATGGAGGGATAGGTTTATCTCCCAGTGCCTCCCCCTGCTGTGGAATGGACTTCCTCTGCAAGTCCAACAGTGTGATTCTTTGTCTTCCTTCAAATGTAACTTGTACAACTGGATTGATATCCTTAAATTTACTGTCATCATCCTCTTTGGAAATGGAATAAAGCCTGAGGGTGGTTTATTCCAAATCCAAGGAAGTGATTGCTCCAAACTGCATCCCCAGTTGCCATGTGCATATTGCAAATAAAGCCTGAAGGTGGTTTATTTGCATGATGCACATGGCAGCTGGATGAATTGTCTTGCATGACCTATGTTCCTAAATAGCTTTGTGAAATGTGTTTTGCATATATCACATATTCTTCTCATGCATAACATACACCACCTAATGGCAGACAATATCCTGAGCTTTGATAAGATCACCATACTCTGTCACGAGACAGGAACAATGTTGATATTCCAAACATCTAAGCCTATTGTGTTTCCTAGCAAAGTTTAGATTTGAATTGATGCTAAACCAACAGGTAGTCAATGAACTATAAAACTCTCTTGTATAACAGTTCTCAGACAACAGAATTGTATCCTTTTTTCAGCTAAGTGCCACAAAACATAATGCCCTGTCAGATGTACAATACCCTTTGTCCACCTGAATCACAGTAGGATGGCACTCAAAACTACCCAAATGGCAAAGTAATCAGCAAACTCCAAACATAATCCCCACTACCACATTCCATCAATGAGTCTGAAAATAAAAAAGTAACAATTTCAGTCTGCAATAATCCTTTATACAATTATATGAACATTCTTGTCATGTACTTAAGCACTCAGGTGTATCCATTCTCTAAATAACTTTTCACATTCTAATTGTTTTTTGTCTTAGTCATCTAAGCTCTCATTTACAGTCATTGACAAGGATGAAGCCTATTTTAACCTAAAAAAATTGTAAATTTTCATTAAAGGTAAAACATTAGGAATAATCTTCTGGGGCATATAACATAACAAGTGAAAACCTGAACTCAAAGATCTAACACGTCCTGTATGCCAGCTTTTATTATTTAAGCATCCACTAAATTAAGGATGGGTTATGTTTTAAACAGCAATACCATAATTCATTTAGACATGTAAAAGACACAAATCCTTAATTCCACAGATCATCTCAAAACTGTACTTCTTTACCTAATGGAGCAAATGAATATTCAGTCAACAAATAATATCATGAGATAGACTTCTATGTTGTTGTGTCTTTCGGCTTTTCCCGGTTAGGGGTTGCCACAGTGGAACTCTGGTCCGCTAATGATTGGTAGTTGATTTTTACGTGCTGAGTTACCAGCCCTGATGCACAACCTTCAATGAAGGTATGCCCATTCACGCATGTCTCCACGCAGAAGACGCTCTAGCTGAGAATCGAACCGGACAGTGTCTTACTGTGAAGCGACAAAGCTACCAGCTTCTATAATGTTCCTAAATGAGGAGGGGATACAACACTTATTTATTTATTTATTTATTTCCAGTTTGATTCTTACACTATTAACATTAAGACACAGTATGGAAATGTTAGGCATTCTCTTTGATTTTAATATTTTTCTGCATTTGTCTATTTTTTATGATTCTGCATCCTCAAACCAACAGTGACTTCCTTTTCTGCTGCTTTTGTGTCACATGAATCTAAGCTATTGCCCCTTTTACTTTTGACATCAAGCCATTTACATGCATGTATATTGCACACAAGTGTCACTATAGCTGGACAGACAACGTAGCTCAACATCACAAGTATGTTGCAGGCCAGTAAATGTACACCTGAACACAAAACATCATATGGCCTGTGGAAACTGAATCTGACACAGGTGGATTTAAACTATTACAACCCTCTATATTCTTAAGACATCACACATATTGCCAGGTCTATGTTAAATAAACGAATGCTTAAAATGTAGAGCACAACATACTCAAACACTTTTAAAGTGAACGTTTATTTAATCGAGAGCTGACAATGTCGGAAAATGGGAGTTCCGAAACATTTTGTTTGGCCAGCACAGAAATATGTGATGTATTATGTCATCTAAGCTACTGCTAATGACACTGTACAGTGCATAATGCGAGAATTTCCCTTTTCTGCACTGAAGTGCAGTCCTGGAGTGGTATATTTAAGTAGGGGGGCACATGGTTGGTGCAGGGGGATTGCCCCCCTGCTTGCACCATTATGGCATTTTTTTTGCTTGTTTATGATATCTGTGAACTTGCTGTTAGTTGGTTTAGTGTACTATAGTACTCGGGAGGGGTAGGTGGCCAAACAAAACCTTTCGGCATTGTGGTTTGCGAGATCGTGAGCTGTCGGTTCAATAAACATTCGCATAAAGGTGTTCAAGTATGTTGTACTCGACATTTTAAGCATTTGTTTATTTAACATAGACACTATATTACCAGCATAAGTTGATTCTGAAGAAGATAGATTTAAATTATCAGTCTCTCTCTCTCTCTCTCTCTCTCTCTCTCTCTCTCTCTCTCTCTCTCCCTCTCTCTCTCACCTTTAGGTTTCTAGCATTTTCTTAATGGTTACTGGTATCGGAGGAGACAGCATTCCGCCACACTCCTACCTATCAGGTAAACTGTTATTTATTGAATCTTGCAATTGTGTAGGTTCTTAAAGAACTGTAAAAGGTGTAGGACTTGGAAGATTGAAAGGAGGGCCTCGTCCTGTAGGAGAAATAGCTGGAAAATCAAATGAGGAAGTATTCAAAGAAATTCAGTGGAAACTAAAGTAAGTACTCCTCTTTTGATATTTAGAACAGAAATGTCAAGACTGCTTTATAGCATACCTTTTCTGAACCATACCTCTCAACCTCTTAAGTAAGAAATCTGGACAAAGCTGTAAATAAAATGCAACAAAGGTCCAAAAATATGGACAATTTTTAAATATTGCTCTTACAAACTTAGAAAGTTGATAGCATAACATTTTACATTAACATGGATTTTTTTTTGAAGGGTATGAAATTTGAAACTCAAATGTTTATCATTATTTTTCAACTTCAATCCTCAATGATTTCCCGTTCTTTTTTGAGAAAATCAAAATTTTATGAGAAACAGACCAAAATATATGAGGCAAAAATCTGGACATTCTGTGAAAATCTGGACAAAAAGAGGGGTATGTTCTGATCAGGCTTTACAATAAGAGGAAAAAACTGCTAAGAGTAAGAGGGATCAAGCCCTTCTAAACTGGAAACACTCCCTCCTCAGCTTAAACAAGCAAATAAGACTTCTTGTGAAGTCCTCCAAAACAAACTACGAGTCCAAATTAGCTTCCTCAACAAAGGACAATGACAAGGCATTCTATAGTTACATCCGTAACCTAAAATGAAAGGCCCAGATTTGTGCAGAGCTGGTAGTTAATTATACCACATATATTGAGCCTGTGGACATTGTTAACCTGTTGGCCTACAGGTTCTGTGAAAACTTCACACTACTGTCCCTGCCACACGTACCCCATGACATCCCTACCACCTATGCCCTACCTTCTATCTCTAAAGTGCAGGTAGTAAGTGTCCTCTCTAAGGCCAAAAACACAGCATCTATGGAACCTGATATCATTCCGGACGGCTTCCTACATGGGCTCCAATATGAATTAGCAACACCATTGGGTAATCTTTTCAATCATAGTCTAAGCACCGGCTTTGCACCAGCTGAATGGAAAACAGCCACCATTATTCCCTTGCACAAACGTGGTGCTTTCACTGACCCTGGGAACTATAAACCTATTAGCCTGACTAGTCTTATTTGCAAGCCCATGGAGCGAATCATCATGGACCTTATCAACAAAGATATAGGTAATCTCCAAACACTTCACCCTACTCAGTTTGGATTTATCAAAGGGATATCATGCCTGTTAAACCTGGTGGACTTCTTTGGGAAAGTCATCAAGGCCCTGGATGAGGGGAAAACTGTGCATACAGCCTACCTGGTCTTAGCCAAGACATTTGACACTATCCCCCATTCAGACATCATTGACAAACTCACCCAAAGAGGCATCAACCCTTATATCATTAGATGGGTCACTAACTGGCTCACTGATAGAACTCATATAGTCAAAAATAGGGGAATCCACCTCCAACACCAGGCCTGCAACCAGTGGTGTTCCACAGGGATCAGTCCTGGGACCTCTACTGTTTGGAATCTATTTCTCTGAAGTATAAACAAAAACTAAAGATCTGTGGCTGATAAAGTTTGCTGATGACTGCAAGCTAGGATTGGTCATAGAATCTCCAAATGATGTCAACATCCTACAAGAGGGTCTTACACAAACAAATGATTGGTGTCAAAGTCATGGCCTTAAACTCAATGCAAGAAAATGTATTATCATCCCTTTCAGTAAGAGCGATGTTCCTGCTAACTACCACATCAATAGCATCACCTTAAGTATGCACTCAATGGTGAGAGACCTGGGCACACAGGATGACAGCAACCTTACCTTTGGCCCCCATGTCTCCACAGTAATAAAAAGGGAATTCTATATTGCTCATCTCATAAGTAAGTTATTACCTCCCTGCACTCTTCCCTCATCAGGCCAATAATTGAGAATAAATCCCATTGTGGTATGTACCTTTTTAAGTACATGCAACAAATGGAGAAACCACAAAGGTTCCTCACAAGGAAAATTCAAGATCTTCACCATCTGTCCTATGGGGATAGTCTGAAATTACTGTCACTTTATTCTATTTCATATACACTACTCACAGGAGCTCTCTGCCTTGCATATAAAGCAATCTCTGACCCTGCATTACTGGAAATGCTTCATATCCAAAAGTCAAATGGTACACGGGTTACTCACTCTAAAGACCTTAACCTGGTATGTGACATTAATAAAACCTGCTGGAGGGACAGATTTGTCTCCCAGGGGTTACCACACCTTTGGAACAGACATCCACTTCATGTCAAATGGAGCACCTCATTAGCCCTCTTTAAACACAATCAGGACGACCGGATGGGTGACTGTAAATTCACCCCAGGGGTTCCACTTGTGTCCCTTTTGGACAGGGGCAATAGGTCCTGATCATGGAGATAAGGGTAAGAACTTGACTAGGCTTGTAAGGGCCCTAGGGCCATTAGCCTAGTAAATTCCTATGATCTTATAATCCTATGATCCTATGATCAAACTGAACACAATGTTTTAGTGAACAGATGCTGATTAAATAATCTGTCTACTATATATTTGAGGATACCCTTACAGTCACCTGTATACAAACACTAGATAAATGTACGTCAGTGTTTTGCAACATGTAAAGCAAGCTCTCTACTATAGCAAACATTAGATAAATGTACAATGTAAGTGTTTTGTAACATGTAAAACAACATCTCTTCTATAGCAAACACTAGATAAATGTACAATGTGTTTTGTAACATGTAAAACGACATCTCTACTATAGCAAACATTAGATAAATGTACAATGTAAGTGTTTTGTAACATGTAAAACAACCTCTCTACTATAGCAAACACTAGATAAATGTACAATGTAAGTGTTTTGTATCATGTAAAACAACCTCTCAATCTCACTTTCCAGTCCAGATGCCCCTCGTAACTAGTGTTTTAGTAACACTAGAAACAGAAGGATTATGTGTAAGTAAATATGATTCAACATCTTTCTTGCAATACCATCAGTTCTAAAGAGCAGCAGAGTTCTTTTTTCTTGAGTTTAAAATACTTTTCAGATAGAACATGGCAGAATATTCTTCGTTGCAATAAAATAATCAACATTTTTACAGGCTAAAGTTTGATACTCAAAAGCAATATTTGCATGAATCTCTGACCCTAAATGAATAATAGAACATGCGTCAGTTGCAACATGAAAGTCTAACAGCTTTATTATGTTGCTCCACAAAGTATGCTCTTTCAGTTTAAGAAGAGGAATGACAGATAAATGAACATAGGCAGAACGGGTCTTCTAGAACATATCTATCTCTGAGAAACTGCCCCAAGGACTACTAAACTATAAGTAAGAGTAACATTTGGGCAACCATCTGCAGTGCAGATGTAGGCAAAACTTCTTCAACAAATACATATCTGACATCGGCAATTTTTTTGCTCACCCATATTCTCCTCAGGAAATCTACCCCAGTCTAAAGAATTGACAGCAGATAATAGACATTTTTTTCCAAAGTGACATGCTATTTAGCTGTAGCTGCTGTTGCAGGTGGTTCTATATCAAGCATTTATGCTGATTGTTCATCAGATGCTCCTCCAGAAGCCACAAATGTAATAGCTGCAGCACTATCCAAAGCAGTAGAAGCAAAGTCCACAGTGTTAAGTATATCCCCTTCCAACTCCATCAGATGCATTGTCTTCACTTGGCAACAGAGTAGAGGAGGTAAGCAAGTGCCCCAGCCATTTTTTTTGTCAGTATGAATACCACATTTGATCTCTCTTGAACAGAGACCACTAGCCCAGTGGGACTATCCTGGTCATCAAAGTACAAATAAAAAGTAAAATGAAATAAAACTAATTTAATTGACTGATTATTTCATTTATTAATGCACTAATTCAGTTAATTTTAATCAACTATATATACAGATAGTTAACTTTCTTACACGTGACCATAATATCTTTGACTTAATGTTCACTAATAAATATGATATTATTAACAGCATACATACTTGTCAAAGGCGCGGTGGTGCAGTGGTAGCATTGTTGCTTCACAGCAAGAGGTTCTCCCATTTGATTTTCGTTGCAAGCGCCTTCTGTGTGGATTCTGTATGTCCTCCCAGCAGTCGAGTGGTGTTCGAAAGACATGCGTAGAATGGGCATGCCTTCGTTGAAGGTTGGGCATCGAGCTGGCACCTCAGCACCCATAAAAAATCTACTGCCAATCATTAGCGGACCAGAGTTCCGCTGTGGCGACCCCTAACTGGGAAAAGCTGAAAGAAGAACAACATACTTGTCAACTATTAGGAGCGTACCAATAATTCAATTATTTTCAATCACACACATAAATATACAAACTCAAGTAACATTCATTGGGGCGACACAGCTACTGAGCTAACCAGTTTATCATGCCATTAAAAATGTTGAAAATGCATGAAAAAGAAATCAAGAAACAAAAAAACAGACTACATGAAGATGTACGTTTATGGCATTCACCCATTCATCATCATCATCATCATCATCATCATCATCAATTTGTTTTTTCCCATATTCTGCATGGAGTTATGGTGACGTTGTCAGCTGTTGCAATCTTCCTTGATTTATTGCTACAATCCTACATGCTTCAACAGTCATGTCTGACTGTTGCAGGTCTTCCCTCACAAAATCCATCCCTCTCTCTGCCAGACATCCTGTTTTTTCTTGCCTTCTTCCTGTCTCTCCCGAATCTTTTTCACCAAATCATCTCCTGCTTTCCTGCATATGTACTTGAACTACTATAGTTTGTTTGATTTTTACTTTCACTGCAATTTGAGCTACATTGGCTTCTGCTTACCCCCAGGATTACTTCACTTCAGCGTTGACAGAGGCACAGCAAACAGCAGGCATATTTTTTTTATTTATTCAAAGGGGGGGGTGGAAAAAGCCACACTAAACATATAGGCTAGGCTTATAAATGCCCTTGGGCAGATAGCCTAGTATGAACCTATGAACCTATGAACCTATGAACCTATGCTCTGATCGCCTCATTTTTTTGTCTAAACATCAATGTGCCTCCTACCACCTGTCTCAAGCACTTCATCTCTGTTGATATGCTCCCCTCTGACCTGTTTGCTGATGTGGTCTATCACCAGTATGAAAAATGGCATACTCAGAACTGAACCCTGATGCACTCCACCCCCACTGAGAGCCCCCCAGTGAGTTAGAACACTGTTCACACTTGTGTAATTGGGCTGTTATGCACAGACTGCACTAATTCTATCAGTGCTTTTAGGATGTTAAACCATCAATAGACTGCCCAAATCAGCTTTTTTGGGACATTGTCCTATGCTTTTTCCAAGTCTGGGAAAGTTTAATTGCACTTTTACCTCGTCTCTAACTTCCTTTCAAGTATCTGCTACACTGCAAAGATCAAATCAGTTGTGCTGCATCCTGAGCTTAATCCAGATTGGTGATTTCTCATCTTACTTTTCTACTACTCTACATATTCATTTATCAGCCACAACTTCCAGCACTGTCTTGTAATGTGACAGGGATTTGCTGCCTCTATACTGCCCACTGTTGGGAATGTCTCCTTTGTTCTTGTACATTGGCAATAGAATGCTAATTCTCCATTCATCTGGGATATGTCTTTCTCTTCATACTACTGTGAGTACCCTCTGGAAACATTTCTCCCCTAACCCACCCAACAAAGTGATTATATTTGCCATGAACTCATCTGAGTTGGCTGCTTTCCCCTACTTCATTTTCCTTAGTGTTGTTCTTACTTGTTCCAGGGTGGAGTTTTCTTTTTCTTTCATCCTCTTTCATTTTTGGCTGTATCTGGGCAGTACAGCTTCTGTGGGGTTTACTTCATTCAGAAGCTTGGAGTATTTGTTCTTTCTGCCTTTGATGTACTCTGGACTAGTGAATAGGTTATTACTGGCATTCTTTATGAAAGATGCCTGATGGCTATCTTCTTTATGTTTGTGTCTTTGACTTGCAACCTGATAAGAGTTTTTTTGTGCCATCTGCTGAGTCACTTTCCAGAAGCTGGTTTAGTGCCTCTGAAGCCTTGGTCATTCCTATTGAAAATGGCCTCTTAGTCTCTTTGTTAACTAACCTGTATTCCTTCTTAGCCTGGTCTATTGTTTCTCCAACTTTTTTCCTGCACTTTGTTTTTCTTCTGATAACTTCCTGGACTTCTGAAATCCAACAACAGCCTTTCTTTGTACCTTTTTTTCCATACCTGACTCAGTCATATATATTTTTTATAGCCTTCACAAGGCTGTTTTGAGGTGCTGCCATTCTTCTTCCAGTCACTGATTCATAGGCAATTCCACCTAGTTCCTCTTTTTCCTCAGGGGCTAGACCTCAGAGTATTTCCTTGAACTGTTGGGCTTTTGTTTCAGTTAACTTCCGGGTCTTCGGAATATTCTCTGTTGACCATTACAGTCTTCTCTAACCATTGTTGAATGTGTTGTCCAGTGGTTTATGCTGTGGGTTGACTTTCAATGGAAATTCGTTTTCAGTCCTTGATTATACCTCCCTGCCCTTTCCTTACTAGGAGGATGTTTACATGAGTTGCGTACTGGCCACTCTTGTATGTGATCTTCTGACAGTTTCTCCTGCTGAACCATGTGTTGGCCTTCATCAAGCCATTTTCAAGACAGATGGCTAGAATTGCTTCTCCTGCTTTATCCCTGTTGTCCCACCCATGTGCCCTTCCGTGTGTACCTAGGCAGTCCTCATAACCTGTTCTAGCTGTCCTGATTGAACATTCAGGGCCCCCATTATCAATACCAACTCATGCTGTTCTGCTTTATTTAATAGATACCATAACTGCTGCTAAATGCTTTTCCTTACTACCACAACCCCATTGTGTGGAATTTGCAGAGATTATAAATACTGCTGTATTACAACCCCACCGTGGGGAATAGGCATAGATTATAAATACTGTTGTATCACAACCCTACCACGGGGAATAGGCAGAGATTATAAATACTGCTGTATCACAACCCCACCGTGGGGAATAGGCAAAAATTATAAATACTGCCGTATCACAACCCCACTGTGAGGAATAGGCAGAGATTATAAATACTGATCTATCTTTACAGTGGATTCTGACTGCCATGAGTCTGTCATTAACTCTGATATCTTTCACCATCTCTATCAAACTCTGCTTCAACAAAATTTATGTTGAATAGCAGACTGTGGATTGTGAGCTCCTGGATCCACAGAATGCCTAACCCACTCCTTATCTTTTCCACTTCCAAGCTGAGTCCTGTATTGAGTGTGGCATCCCTTAGTTCATAGTTAGGAGGTTACTTGATCTTATGTCCTCCGTTTTCTCAACAGTGCTATCCCAAGTAACCCAAGATGAGCAACTGGACACCAGCTGACCAGTAGCTTACTAGCCTAATAGATAATAGTTTATTAATCCACAGCTGCTTGGCTTTATGGAAGGCAAACACACACACACACACACACACACACACACACACACACACACACACACACACACACACACACACACACACTCAATAAAAGAGCCACATAGATCCCGCCAATTGATAATATAGGTCCCCTGGCATAAACTTGATCCTCAACCCTCTTATAATTTGCAAATATCCATGTGCATTTTTGGTGACATTATTCACTGTGACCAAATCAGCAAGAGAAAAGTTTTACTCCACTGAGTGGGTAACACTGCCATGACACTAAGTCTGTGATCTGTGTCTCCTTCTTAGAGGGTATAGCACACCACAGTTTATGCCTGACACATAACCACCTAGATTCTGTGCTGATCCTCTCAACTTCATTCATTTTTTTGGATGAGTTTGAGGTGGAAGCACCAAGTATGTTTTTGGGAGGTGAGGAACCCCACAGCCAAAACATACAAATCCCCCACAGACATTGGACAGATGTCTAGATCAAACTTAACACTCTGAGCATGCAAGGCAAGGAAGTTAACTACTGTGGCAATGTTGTCCATGTGTCATGCATTCACACATGGTTATCTATGGAAGTAGTGGAGAGGTTCATAGTGTAGTAGGTAAGATATACAAGTCTGTGTACTTTATGTGTGTGTCTGTGCAGGTGGATGTTTGGGGGGGGTAGCGGCATTAATGCATGAATGGGAAAAGTATCAAAGTGTGTATGTGTGTGCATTATGCGTGTGTGTGTGTGTGTGTGTGTGTGTGTGTGTGTGTGTGTGTGTGTGTGTGTGTGTGTGTGTGTGTAGGACTATCTGTAAGTATCTAATCAAAACAAACATGTGGGTTAGTATGTGGAACACTAGCACTGTTGTTTCATCTTTGCTAGGTATACAAACCAGAAACATGGAAATGAGTCACTAATGAGCTTTGGTTCTATGTGGCTGTTGCATGCCTCTGAATTAGAAGTTAGCTCCATAGCTTTAATGGGGCTATATGTACAGCAATGTTTAGCATTATGGAGTTACCCTTGATAAATATCCCCTTTTGGGCATGTTGTTGACAACATTGAAGTAAAGTAACACCCAACAGCCAACCCAGAAAATAATATGAAACCAATGAGGAGTCTCAATTGCAAAAATTAAAAGTTCTTAATTGCTCAATTATGGTTACAAAGTATTGCCTTAAGCTTCAAAAGATGGAAGTAGTTAGAGCTAATTTAGAGAATTTGATTTGTAATGGTTCTGTAGTAATATATTAAACAGCTTAACTAAATTGTCTTGTACTTTACCTTGAAACAGTCAGCTTGTTTTTATATCTTATACCTGGTTTAATTTGTTTGAAATGGACTAACCCAACACATTATTTTTATGAAATTAACTGAATTTCCCTTGCTTTTGTTCTATGTTGTAAGTGACACTGGATGTCTATTGAAAAGAGACAGATCCCCAAATATTTTATAGTGGTATCATGGTTTACTATCAAAATGCTGAAATTCATATGGTCTAGCATCCATTTGATCGACTCATATGGTCGACACATGAATAATAAGTAGTTCATTTGGTCGACAGAAAGTGCATGCAAATTACCTGTCGATATTATGTTGACAACAGGCAAGGATTTACCCTTGTCAGCACTGTCATGCAATCTTGGAGTTGTAATATATAAGTAGCAGGGGGTGTCGGGGTGCACCCCTGCAAAAACACTAGAGTTAGTTTGCAGGTGTTTCTCAACCATTTAAACTTTGACATTTTTATTTTCAGTACTTTGAATGTTCGATGTAATGATTTCAACGTTATGATTGTTGACCATATGAATTTCAACATTTTGATAGTAAACCTGGTATCACCGTATAACTGGAACTGGGGGCTCAGCAGCATAGACAGATCCAGAAAAATTATAATGGAAGTAAATGTCTGTTAGACATTCACTGAGGAGAATTTGTCATTTTGTTTTGTGAGGAGTTTAAATCTTCATTACTAAAATGGCACATTTGAAATGGTACATGCAGATGAGGACAAATGAAATGTTGTGTAGGTTAAACAATGGAAAAGCTGCACAGTGTTAAAGGTCATCGCTTTTGACTATCTAAGAAATGCACTGATTTAAAAATAAGCAACTTTTTAAAACTTTTTCAAATGCATGAAGTAGATAATGTAAGGGCAGACAGAAGCATGTACATAGCTTCAAGGTTTTACTTTATTAAAGCATTATTGGAAAGCTCTGAATGTGTGATGCTGTACCTACCAATATATGAGAGTACTGAAGCATTTTTATCAGACTGGGACATGACCAAAAAAATTCAAAACAAGCATTTTCTTTTCCATGGAGAAAGCCATTTACAATAAATTCAGTAATCTCCTTGGTATAGATTTTCTTTGTTCTTTGTTCACAAAACTACATGCAATAGAAAATGAAATAGGAAATACACCCCAGGCATCACTTCTGTATTTCTGCTCAACAGTGGCACAGAAAAATGACTTTCTTGGGTGGCGTAAGCCAGGTAACCTTGTTGACTAGGCCTACATAGGTCCTTTGGCCAATAGCCTAGTACCTACCTATGAACCTATGAACTAATCATTTGAATGCACTTATCTGGGTTACATCATTCCATAAATGCTTATAGTAAATGTTAGAGTTCATATCCAGAAGTTTAAGAATTAAAAGATAAAGACCTATTGGATCACAATAATTATTACAGACAGCATAAACATAATTATCTAACCAAACTACACTACCTCTGTGGAATAGAGGTATAAAACTCTTACTATACTTGAGACAATCCAGGTTTGAATAGTATTTATTATTATTTTTATTTATTTAGCATTTGTTTACCGGGTTAGTCCGACTGGACAGCTGGTGTCCATTTTTAACAGATGCACGAAGAGAAAAGCTCCATACAGTATAAAGAAGAAATTACACAGTAAATAAAATAGTAGCCCAAGCACTGAAACAACCAAATGAGCAGAATAGATATGACCCCCAAAGCCATTTTACCTGTCTTAGGGGAAGAATGCAGCTGCTCCACTGTGAAACCAACACTGCTGACAAAGTAGAAAGGTGATGAAGGACAGGCATTCATCAAGCAAGGCACTTGAATGTGGAGACCATTTTGTCAGATGTTTGGAAACATACATGCCATTCTGAGACTCCTATTTGATCAGACTGCTGCAAAATGTGAGTTATGGCAAGAAAAACAAAAAAACATAATTACAGATGATGTCACCATTGCAGATGACTGGAGTAAATGCCTATTCCAGGGACAGTTAACTGCTAACCCCAGTTATTAACTTATGTAGGAGAGCCATTAGACTTGGGAATAAACTGAGACTGACCCTGCAATGGACAGGAGAAAGGAGGAACCCAAATTGTTAGCTGATGATCAAAATGGCCTTGGTGAAACAAAGTTACCTTTAAAAGAAAAATGATCATTGTCCAGAATTCAAAAACTAAATTGTTCTGAGTTAGTCTAAATTAGCATATCAACAAAATATGTTACAGGTCAGATTTGCTCTAGTTAGAGAGACCTTCATAGTTTTGAAAGCTGAAGCCCCAGATCCATGTAATTTATTTAATTTCTGTTACGACATATTCATAATAAATATGTATCAACATCTTCTGTATTATGTAACTTTTTTATTCACATGGTTTTCAAATGCATTGTTGTATGGCAGACTGCTTACATAACTATTGTAAAATAGTAATATATATATATATATATATATATATATATATATATATATATATATATATATATACAGGAAACAGCCCCAAAAACGAGGATGTATGGAAGGTACAGTTTCAAATACAATGGTAGTAATTCACTTGGATGCACTCAAATAATCCAATCCAGCGGATTAAAACAAAACAGCTTTATTAACCAACGTAAGCACTTTCACGGAATTATGTTCCGCTTCCTCAGACGTACCTTAAATCACTTACACATTCCCTTTTTATAATGCTGCAATTAAGTAATTATTCAATTAATAGTCATTCCCCTAGACTTGTAAAGAAGTGCAGAGTAAAATCAATGCTAAATATATAATATAGAAAGAAGACATATGGATACAACCATATAAAAACATTAATGATAAAACATGAGTAATAAACATGGGTTGAGTACTACGTGTTCTGAATTAAAATACAAATGTTATAAAATAAAACATAACATATGACAAAACAACTTAATATATACAATGACAGTTCTTTACCGTTATGGAGTGTGTGTTTCGCTAAGGCACTATATTCCTGTTGCCTAGAAAGGCAAATCACTTACACATTCCCTTTTTATAATGCTGCAATTGAGTAATTATTCAATTAATAGTCATTTCCCTAGATGTGTAATTGGAACATGCTTATGGTTGACGATAGGACCAGAGAATTGGTAGGTAATCATCCAACATACACATACAGAAATATGAAAAGTCTTAAGCAGCAATTGTGTTACACTGACTTGAGCAGTTGTAGGATGCAGTATAGCCAACCTTATTTAGGTACTAAGAAGTGTGGCAAATGTGCTCAATGTAGTTACATAGATGAATCCAGATTTTTTAAGCATCCTGACACTGGTAGGCTGTGGGAAATTCGATATGAATCTAACTGTAATACCAAAAATGTGGTATATGTAGCCCACTGTGAAACATGTTTTTGTTTTTATATGGGCAAAACGAACAGAACACTTAGGGAGCGTGTAAGGGACCACATATATTGTCTTTCTAGGCAACAGGAATATAGTGTCTTAGCGAAACACACACTCCATAAAGGTAAAGAACATGTTTTTAAATTTCAAGTATTGCATGTGCAGACTAGCAGTATTAGGTTAGGTGATATTATAAACCTGACCGAACAAGCAGAAGTCAGGTGGATTCTCAGGCTTGCAGCACACAGGGACAGTGGGCTCAATGAGAATATCTCCCTTAAACCTGTGCCATAGCTCTTGACTAGGCACTACCTCTTTACCTTTGCAGCTGCATGCATTTATGAGCCTGCCATATAAGATCCCTTCTTAATGCTACTAGCTGGTCACAATTAGCCATAGCGGGTCTGGAAATAGGAGTGTCAGTGAGAGCATGGGTCACTTCCTTCTTCAGACTGCTGCATGGTCATGCTATGCAGAATGCAACAGGCAGTAAACATCCTGAATGCAGTAGCTGGATCATGCTGAAGGTCACCCCAGACTCATCCATGCACCTGGAATGGCTCTTCAGGAGACCAAAGACCCTATCAATACAATATGAGTGATGGACGGCAATGTGTTATATGTCTCCTTTGCAGGTCCACTTGGATTTCTCACTGGAGTCATGAGTCATGGCTGCAATGTATATCGAGCATCACCTGGGAAAAAAAAAGAGAGAAAGGTGGTAAAAAATGCAGTATTCAGCAATGCATTATAACATGAGTAACTATGTAAACACAAGATAACTATATACTGTTCCACCTACAAACAAGGTGACCACTGGAGATTCTACCATGCAAGAAGAGGCAGTACAGTGAGTTAATGTGGCCTATATGGGAATCATGTGCACTGCCAGGATCCTGGGCAGAGGCGGCGATGCAACTCCATGCATCACACACTACCTGGCAGCTAATGGAATGGTATCCCTTCCTATCGATGTACCATTCGCCATGTGAACAAGGAGAGACTCTAATGGCAGCATGGGTGCAATCGATCACATTGAATACCTCAGGGAAACATGCCAGTCCATAAAAGGCACACATAGTCCCGGATTGGTTCTGAAGTGACACTGGGAAATACAGGTACTGATCCACATGTGCCAAGTGTACATCCAGGAATTGCTGCAGTGCTCCTGAGCTGAAGCCTGTGAGATCCACAACTTGTTCCCAGTCTGTCTCTGGAAGATCTCCATAGCAGGTATAGTGAGGTCTATACATACCTTTATGTCCACAGTGATATGAATTCCATGCATTCCTCCAGGGGTCTATATCATATGAGCGAATCGCACAAATTGCGGATGCTCATAATATCGAAAGTACCGGACCTTGAACATCCTATTGTGGGGGGGCTGCACCCCCCCCCCGCTAAATATATATTCCAACTCCGAGATCACACTACAGTGAAGAAAGGGCAAATATCCTATTCTTCACTGTACTGCAATCTCAGAAAAAGCACTTCGAGGTCTGGTACATTCAATATTATGAGCGTTCACAATTTGTGCAATTCGCTCATATGATATAGACCCTTCCTCAGGTACCTCTATGGAGGTCAAAACTACCAACTAAGACCTTTATAAAGTTCTTCCTGACTCTAAAGCTATCAAAGATTTCTTGATTATCAAAGTTGTGATGAGTAGTCCTTTGCTTATATTTTTGCCTTCTTGACAGGGAGCACCACTGGGTGCCAATGGATTTGACCAGGCCAGGACAAGCAACTTGGACCTAGAAACAGAAAACTAGTAGCAAGTGATTTTCATCAGCTGCAACTTTGATAGTTTTGGCAAGACCTCTCTTTATAGAGCACATCTGGTCTAAACAGCAAAAAAGACTAAACCTAATGAAAACAGAGCTAAATCATGCACTTAAAACCAGAAATAAAAATGAATCTATAGGTTCATAGGTAGGTACTAGGCTATCCGCCCGAAGGCATTTATAAGCCTATCCAGAATGTGTTGGCTTTCATCGCCCCCTTAGATTAGTTCCCCTGTGCCTCTGTCCAGCAGAGCCATTGAAGTGATCCCTGGGGTAAACTTTCTATTTCCCATTCACGTGTCAAGGTTTCTCTTGAAGAGGGTTAGCGAGGAGCTCTGCCTAATGTAGATTGGAATCTTGTTCCAGAGCATGGAAAGTCTCTGGGACAGGAATATATCCCTCCAGCACGTCCTATTTATTGTTGTGGTGAGGTTTAGATCCCTGGAGTGTGTGGCTCAAGGAGATATGGTTTTCTTTAGGTGGAGCATGTCCATCAATTCTGGGTTAGACATGGCCTTGTATGTCAGGCAGAGATCACCTCTGAGTAGGTCGTATGCAACTGAGTACAGCTGGATTTTCTTCAGTCGAGCTGCATAAGGCATCTGCTTGAGGCCAGTGATCCTCTTGGTGAGGTACTTCTGTGGTCTTTCCAGTTGTTGCAGGTGTCTTGTAAGGTACATCCCAAATGGGGCATTGTACTCTATGATGGGTCTGATGAGTGGTGCACAGAGGGGCCCAATGGCCTCTTTCGATCTGGATGCAAACCCTTTTGTGATTAGGTGGGCCACATAGAAGGATTTTCTAACCACTTTGGCAATGTGATTATCAAAAGAGAGGTTACTATCTACTTGGGTCCCCAGATCCCTTATTACATCTTCTGCATTTAGGGGGCCACCACCTATGTGGTAGTTTGTGGGTACTTTGTTTTTTCCAAAGAGGATGACTATGCACTTTTTGGCATTTAGCTTGAGGCCATGGTTTTGACACCAGGTATCTGTCTCAGTGAGACCCTTTTGGAGGATGTCTGTGTCAGCCGGTGAGTGAATGATAGCCATTAATTTGCAGTCGTCTGTAAACTTGGTCAGCCATAGTCCTCTTGTACTTGCCTGTGCCTCTAAGAAGTATATGCCTAACAAGAGGGGTCCTAGGACTGAGCCGTGGGGAAAGCCACTTGTAACCAGTTTAGAGTCAGACCTAGCTCCCACAACTCTTACCATGTGGGTTCTGTCTGTGAGCCAGTTGGCAACCCATCTCGTGACGTAGGGGTTTATGTTCAGGCTGGTGAGCTTGTCTATAATACATGAGTGGGGAATGGTGTCGAAGGCCTTTGCAAGGTCTAGGTAGGCTGTGTGGACCTCCTTTCCCTCATCTATAGCCTTGGTAACTGTCACAAAGAAGTCCACCAGGTTTAGGAGGCATGATCTGCCCTTAACAAAGCCAAAATGGGTAGGGTCCAGTGTTTGGAGGTTTCCAATGTCTCTGTTAATGAGATCCATGACAATGCGCTTCATAGCTTTGTAGACCAAACTAGTCAGGCTTATAGGACAATAGTTCCTGGGGTCCATTGTGACTCCACCTTTGTGGAGTAGAATAACCATTGCTGTACACCACTCTGTGGGCATATAGCCTGTGGAGAGGCTGACTTTAAACAGTGTGTTTAGGTGAGGGGTTAGTTCATCTTTGAGCTCATGTAGGATGCTGCCTGGGACACCAGCCGGTCCCACTGATGCTGTGTTTTTGGCTTTGAAGAGGGCTGTTTTAACCTGAGTGTCTGTGATTCCAGGGGCACTACATTCTTCTGGTATAGTTATGGGCCCTTTTGGGGGTGAGAGGGGGGTGAAGTTTGCACTGAACCTGCCTGCCAGGACGTTCGCTATATCGGTCGGTTCAGTGTATTTTGTGCCATTCTGCACTAACTCTGAGCAGATCTGAGAATTGTCACTTAGATTCTTGACATAGCTAAAGAATGCCTTGTGGTTATCTTTGGAGTCCACGGCAATTTTTCTTTTGAAGCTAGCCTTGGATGATTTTATGAGGGAACGTAGTTTCTTGCTGATACTGATCAGGGATGATTTCCCGTCTTGGGAATTTACTCTTTTCTGTACTAGTTTCCTCATTTTATTGTTTATGGCAGGGGTCCACCAGACTGGTTTCCTTTTCTTGGAGGAGTGAGTCTTGGTTTTGTTTGTGATAGCATGATCCATGCATTCTTGTAGGTGCCCATAGAGTGCATTAGTAAAGGATTTTGCAGCTTGGACAGCGTTATACTTTAGCATGTGGGCTTTGAAACTATTCACTTCGGTCTTAAATAACTTGAAGTTTGCTTTTGAAAAGTTTTTCACAGTGGTTTCTTTGACTGGGGTTGGTGGCGGAATGTGGATATCCAGCGTGATTAATTTATGGTCAGATCTAACAAGCAAGGGGTTTACCTCTGGTGTGGAACATCGGTCGCCCATGTGGGTGATGACCAGGTCCAATATGTTGTCACCTCTGGTGGGGGTGTTGACCAGTTGATCAAGGGCATTTGAGTTTATAAATTCTAGGAAATGTTGGACAAGAGAGTTTGTACTTAAGTAGTTCTCCTAGTTAATGTTTGGGTAATTGAAATCACCCAATATCAGGGTGTTTGGTAGGACCTTTACGTTTCCCAGTGTTTCCAGGAATGCGGAGTGGGGGTCCTGGAACATGGTGGGTGATCTGTAGCAAGCTATAATTTGAATAGCAGTTTTGCCCATTGTTATTTGCACATGGATAATCTCTGAAGCATCGTGCTGTGCCACTAACCTGGAGGTGTGGGTATCCTTGATGAATATGGATACTCTCCCGCCTTTTGTATTTCAGTCCAGGTTTTGTGGCCAAAATGTATGGTATGAGTTGTTGCCTGATAGTGCTGGGGTGCTCTCTGGAGCCTTAAACCAGGTTTCTGTTACTGCACATATATCGATTTTCTCCATACTAAGGAGTGCCTCGAGTGCATGCATTTTGAAGTTTAGACTTCTGGCATTGAGTAACATTACCCTCAGTTTTTTGTTACTTGTGTTATTTATGGCGGTGGGTTTGTCTTTTGAGCCTTGCCTAAAAATGGCGCTATGGGGGTGGCAAGAGCCTTGGCAAGTATTCAAAAGCCTAAGGGTGACAGGTGCAAGCCATCTCGAGTGAAGCAGCGTGGCTTGTCGAGCACATCATCCCAGGATGACAGACACTGGATCCCCTTTGAATGACACCAGAAGCTTAGCCAGTTGTTGAAATTGATAATTTTTTTCTCTATACCGTGGTATCATCCTTGGTGAGGACAGGATACTACTCAGGGTCAGGGTCATACTATCCTGGGTTACATGATCAGAGAGATCCTCTATGTCTCTTTTCATGTAGTCCAGGGAGGTAAAGCTGAGGTCATTCACACCAGCATGGACATTGACAGAGTCATATTTGTACTTGTTCTGGAGTGACCTGAGTGCTTCTGTTATGTGGCGGATCCTGGCACCCGACAGGCAGCTAACAGTAACCTTCTCCTTGTTCAGCCTAGTGAGTTGGACATCAGAGTACCTGACTTATAGAGTCACCTATTACTAGTGTGTTGGATATGTTATTTTGCCTTAAGGGCTGTGATTGTGTGGCACACTGGTTTTGTGAAGTATGTGTTTCATGGTTTGTGTTAGGGGGGTGGAGGTTGCTTGGATGTCTGCTTTGAAGGTCTCTGTTGCTTCTGCAGATTTTTATTTAGAGCCTGTGAGTATGTTTTTGTGTATTTATGTGTGTTTTATTGCCGGTGCTTGATTCATAGGTCTATGTGAGACTGGTGGTGTGATGCAAGTAATTCCCTTCTCCTCTTGACTGCCGGGTCCAGTCTTGGGTTGAGAGAGCCTAGCCTCCAGTTTGGCTGTATAATTGCATCTCTTGTATGTATTAGTGCTTGGTGGAAGGAGGAGAGGGTTGTCTGTGTACATGAGGCAATTTTAACATTGCCTCAGAATGCCCAGATTCATCAGTTGGACTGGAGAGTACACCTGAAACTGCCCTTTGGACAGGCCTGGATAGGTACAGTGAACTGTTTTACTGATTGGCTGGTATGGTTGAATAGAGAGCCTTGTCCTTCTCTACAGTATGGGGTGGGTCTAGTGCTAAGGTTTTTTAGTGCTTGCTATGAGTTTTGAGCAAGTGCCAGTATAAGAAGTGAATGGTTTGAGTGCTTAAGTTGAAAGTTTGTCAAGCTCCAAGGGAAAAATTGTAAGAGTAGACTTTGTGGAGCTGGGAATAGTTATACGCTAGCTGCCCGGTGTGCAAAACCGCGCAAATGCGGGTTTTATAGCAGGGAAATGAAAGAGATATAAATTAGCCCAAAATGGCCAATAAACTACTAATTTCGGGGCTGAAACCACTCCTCCAGGGACAGATAGGCTGCTCAAAGCTCCCTCTCTCACAGTGAACAGAGAAATCCAAGTAAGGTATAGGGAAACACAGAAACTTGTAACACAGCCTGAGATTCAGAACTAACCAGAAAACTGGTCTATACTAGCTTAGAAAGGCAGGACAACAAGTATCTATCTATATATATATATATATATATATATATATATATATATATATATATATATATATATATATATTTTTTTTTCTTCAGAAAATAAAGCAGATGCAATCACAAAAATACTTTAAATGCAGAGAAATGGCTATCACACTTGAATATGTAGGCTACAAAAGTTAAACAGGTAATTTAAACACAAAAATGATGTATCTTTAGATAGATATAGATATCAACATAGATATAGATAGAATGTTCTACAGCCACTTGAGCTTCAACTGCTTGAATTCCAGGAACTTCCTGCCAGTGACTCAAATGGCTGTAAACTCCTCTGACCGGCTACTCACACTTGAACTGGAAAGTGAGTTTTGAGAGACAGCTACCACACCATCTGCTCACATCATATGAGATAGACTTAACTGAATTCTCACTGTGGACCAGATATGTGGGTAAGGGGAGGTGGGAGGGTACATTTGGGTATAAGGAAGGGAACATGGAGTGGAGTGGATTGGATTGGGGTCTTTAAATTCAGGGAGGAGAAGCAGGGATTTTATGTTTAGGAGTGAGCATGATCATGGATGGAGAGGGGATTTAAAGTTTAGGGAGAGGGCAGGGAGTGCTGGTTAGGGAGCTATCTGGAATAGTGATGGAAAGAGAGTTTAGGTTTAGGGAGAAATCTGGAATTTAGGGTTGGGGCAGGGATTTTTGATTAGGAAGAGTAAAGGACGCAGCGAGGACATATGTCTCAAGCAAGTGTGTCTCGAGCACATGTGAAAGACCTATATGTATACCAATACCTGTGTGTGTGTGCATGTGTGTGTGCGTGTGTGTGTGTGTGTGTGTGTGTGTGTGTGTGTGTGTGTGTGTGTGTGTGTGTGCGTGTGTGTGTGTGTGTGTGTGTGTGTGTGATATATATATATATATATATATATATATATATATATATATATATATCTATGTTGATATAGATACATTAAATATGGATAGCTAGATGGATACACACACACACACATATATATATATATGTGTGTGTGTGTGTGTGTGTGTGTGTGTGTGTGTGTGTTTATCTTTAAAAATATAAATGTGATCCTTCAGCCAACAAGACAAGTAGTTACTGCCCTCAGAAACCAAAAAGAGAAGCCTAAAAAACTAAATCAAAGAAGGAAATGCCAAGATGAGTAACCTCTAACCCAAGGAACACCATAAATAAAAATGATAAAACAATTACATAAATAATAAATACAAATAAGAAATAGACTGTAAAAATCAGATGGAAAGTATAAATCTGTTCCAGAATACTAGTAAGCATGCAAGTGAAAAATCAAAACTCCAGCCCACAATCATAAAACTGATACGAAAGTAGAAGAAATTTAATATAAATAAATATATAAAAATAAAAAAATAACTATAAAGATCAATAATAAAAATAAACACCAGTCAAAATCAGATAGAAAGTATAACAGACATCACATTGGAAGAAAGAGAATTTAACATACCACAATGAATAACCATTAAGTAAAATAGAAAAGTCAAATAACAACTCTCTATGCAGAAAATTGGAAACTATGAAGAACCACAAAATGGTACTGAAGATAAGAAAATAAGGTGAAATAAAATATAATAAACCAAAGTCAATAAACATACCAAAAGTAAAAACTGCAATGAGATCAGATTCTGAGTTGAAGAATTGAAAAAAATATGTAACAAAATATCCTCCTTTAACTAATTTGACACCTAGATGGCATTGAAAAGAAAATGAAGCTGTTTATCACCCAAACGTTCAACAAATAGAAACCAAATGACAAAAGTAGAAGCAAAAAAAAAAAAAACATGAAGTGGGTTCTAATGTGTTTATGTGTGTATGTCCTGCTCAAAGCCACACACCACCAGACTTTTGCATGGTCATGTTATGCAGAAATCATCAATAGTCAACTGGGCATCAGTCCTAAATCATAAATAAATAAATAGATATAAGAATAGTGTTTATGAAAAAATAGGAGCATTAACAGCATAGAAAGAGGAGTGTCAACAGATAAGCATGGGAAAGTCAAGAAATGGAAGGTGTACACTGTGGCTAACACCAAACTTTCTTGCTGTGTGTGCATGCACGCATGTGCGCACTGGGAGGCGCGAGTAAGACAGAGTGTGCGTGTGTAAGTGTGAGTGTGCGCGTGTAAGGCAGAGTAAGCATGTAGGAGCCTGTTTAAAGATCTGTAAACCTGTTTGCGCTGGTGTGCGCACGTTTTAACCCAAATAAGCAGATTCTAGTCCGTGTAAGCATGTGTGCGTGCATGGTAGCCACTGTGAGTGTGTTTTCACTGGTATGTGTGCTGCTCCCCCCTGAGGAAACAGAGAGGAAAAAGGAAGCAGAAGAAATAGTAGGAAGCTAGCAGGGAATACTGGTAGAGCTAGCAGGTGAAACCAATTAAAAGCAGGCAAATACACAGGCAGAATACTAGCCCAGCCCAGCACTTAAAACACTGCAAACAGCATTGCAGTATGTTTCTCTCAAGAGACACTGCAAGACAAGAGTAAGCTATTAGACGTGAAAACTGAAAAAGCTGCACTCAGACCAAACATGCTAGGGGCTGCCATAGCTGTTATAAAGAGACATAGGAGACTTGCTGAGGGTGGTGACAATGCAAATGCTGCCAGACAACCCACAGTGAGGAGAGGGAGAAGAGTGTACAGGCCCAGGGTCACCTACCAGGGGTTACGTGAGCTGGAGATAGTGGAGCGCTATAGAGTGGACAGAGACCTCCTGCAGCAAATTGTTGAGCTGTGCAGGCCATGCCTCACACACAGAACCAACAGAGGGGAAACCATCCCAGTGGAAACCAAGGTATGTGTTGGCCTAAGAATACTAGCAACAGGTACCTTCCAGAGACCAACTGGTGATATGATGGGGATCTCACGGGCATCAGCATCCAGGGTACTGCACCAGTTCCTGGATCCCATGTTGGCACATGTCGGAGATCATGTATATTTCCCCAATTCCCATGAGGCATTGGCCAGCAATATGTGACTCTTCCAGCAAATAGCGGAATACCCTGAGGTAGTGGGTGCAATAGACTGCACACATATATGCATCAAGGCACCAACTGGTGAGTGGGGTAGGGCCTACATTAACCGCAAGGGCTTCCCCTCCATCAACTGCCAGGTCGTGTGTGATGCCCAGGGCATAATAATGAATGTGTATACTGGCTGCCCTGGAAGCTACCATGATTCCCATATCTGGCATCTGACGCAGCTGTACCAGACATTTGCCAATGGGGACATCCCACATGGTCACTTAGTGGGGGATGCTGGATATGCACTGGAGCCGTGGCTGATGACACCCATCAGAAATGCAAACACACCTGAACAGAACGCCATAATGAGACACACATACAAACATGAAATGTAATAGAGCATGTGTTTGGGCTGCTCAAGTCACGGTTCCGGTGCCTGGACACATCTGGTGGAGCCTTGCAGTACTCACCAACTACATGTACCCAAATTGTCATGGTATGTGTTATGCTACATAATATGATTCTGCAAAAACAGCTGCAGCAAGACCAGCATAGGGGCGGGACAAACATCCCCCCACCATTGCCAAGGCCATCACAGGCAGAGCGTGACTCGGAGAAGGAACAACCTGAGCCTGCCCCAGTAGGCAGAAAGAGGTGTGCCCGGTATGCCCTGGCCTTGGCAAAGAGGCAATGCATAGCACATACACTGGCTCAGTAGGAACCCTAGGAATGATACCCCTCTCTGACTCACTCATATAGTAAAAGGGACGCCTAACATGACACAACCTGCTTTCAAACATGTACAGGGAGTGTAGTATGTGCATCCGACATAGGCAGCCCTGCAGCACCACCTGAGGCATAATTTCCATGTGTTAAGCAATGTAATACCATCTAGTTTATGCAAACATGATGACCCTGCCTAACATCTCACCCTCACCAAGCATGATGCCACACTATGAAGACAACAATATCAAGTACAATAATTGGCTGAAGTATTGCTGTTAGTCAAAGGGGAACAAATGGCTGACAGCCTGGGATAACATGCCTAGCAAGACATGATGCTCTACCTGCTAAGGCTGGCATGCACCCAGCGCACCTGGCTGTGTGGATACTGGCAAAGGCTGTTGTCACCCCCACTGTGCCCTGAATAGGTAAGGCTGGAAACACAAACCCACCACCATAGGTAGCACAAGGGATAACAACCTGGACGTAATGCTACCCAGTGCCAGAGGTCTAAACTGCAAGATGCATGCAGACCAAACCCACCTCAACATGGAGAATTGTAATATCTGTTCTGTAACAGAAACCTAGGTCAAGGCTCAGAAGAGCACCCTGATACTACCAGGTTATGCCTTATACCATGCTTTACAGCCCCAAAACATGGAACAAACTACAATAGGAATGTGGCTATCAATAATTGTCAAGGATAACCACACCCCCAGGTTGGTACCACAGCAAGAAGCAGCATGGACTATCCACGGACAAGTAACAGTGGCTCAAACTGCGTCCCAGTTTGCAGCCTGCTACAGACCACCCTCCCAAACCCAGGAACCCCAGTCAGCCTTCCTGAAGACACTGCAGAGTATGAATGTCTCACCAAATACCAAACAAGGCACACACAAATTATGACATAGGTGGTAATCCATTATGTACGGAAGAAGTAATCAGGGACCTAGGGACAGAAGTGGACTGTAACCCGTCATGTGACACTCTCATTGCCACAGTGGCCAGGAAGACCTGCTATATTGCCCACCTTAACATGAAAGGATGCACATGTAGATCAAGAGAGGTCACTGTGCCCCCATACTCTTCTCTTATCAGGCCCATACTTGAGAACAATGCCCCATTTTGGATGTACCTTACCTGACACCTGCAGCAGTTAGAAAGACCCCAAACGTACCTCATGAAGAGGATAAAGGTTCCAAACATTTGTCATCTGCTGCCTGGCTGAAGAAACCCCAGCCCAATTCACATGCATACTGCCCAGTCAGAGGCGATGTATGCCTGATGTACAAGGCCATGTCCAATCCAGAATGAATGGACATGCTCCACTGCAGAAACTCCAAATCCAGCAGAGACACCACAGTTAGATATCTGAACCTCAACACATAGATAAATAGGATGTTCTGGATATCCGAGAGGCTCCTTACACTCTGGAACAAAATCCCAGTCCATGATAGGCTGAGCTCTACACTCATACTCAACAAGAGAAATCCGGTCAAGTGCATGGGAGATAGTAGGTGTACACTGGGGGCCATCTCTGTGTCACATCTAGTAAAGTAAACCCTAAATGGCCATAATATGCACATTGCAAGGGGTGTTGAAAGCCACACACAGTCTGTCTAGGCTCAAACATGGCCAGGGCAGATAGTCTAGTATGAATCTATGAACCTATGACGATACAAATTGTGCAGGACACAAAGGATAATCACACAGCTGTCCTAACTTATGGTACAAACCATGGTGATAATCCACAGATATGCTCTGCATTACTCAAATATCACAAACAATACACCAAACCCACACACATTGCCAACATCCAACCTAACAGATTCTTTGCAAACTCCCCACCAGCACCAAACTGCCAAATATCTATCCCAGCAGAGTGCTGGCCCCCTGACATTGCAGATGCTGAGGTAACAGCCAGCATCTACAAAGCAAACCACACAGCATCAATGGTACCAGATGGTGTCCTGGGTTGTGTCCAACAAGAATAGTAAGAAGAATAGAACACCAAATAGCACTACTGCTCACTCTCAGTCTTACCACAGGATATGTACCCAAAGATCAGTGTACAGCAACAGTGGTCCCTCACCACAAAGGTGGTGCCTGAATGGATACTGCAAACTATCACCCCTCAACCCTGACTATCTTGGCCGGCAAAGTAATGGAGAGGATGATTATGGACCCCAGGAATAACGTCATTGGGTACCTACAGACATGGACCCTACCCAGTGTGGCTTTCATAGGGCAGATCCTGCCCCTTAAACATGTCTGACTCATGTGAAACACACACCAAGGCCATTGATGAGGGGAATGTTGTTCACACAGCCTATCTGGACCTTGCTAAACCCTTCCATACAATACCCCAGTTGTTCAGTACAGATAAGCTCACCAGCCTAACTATAAACCCCTATCCAAGTAGATGGGTTGCAAACCAGCTCAAGGACAGAACTGACCTGGTCAGAAATGCTGCAGCCATGTCAGACTACAAACCAGGTACAACTGGCATCCCACAAGGCACGGTCCTGGGACCTCTCTTGTATGTTATATATGTCACATAGGTACAGGCCAACATGGAAGGACTGTGTCTGAACAGGTTCGCAGATGACTACAAACTGCCCACCATATCGGACCCTCCAGCTGACACAAGCATCCTACAAAAGGCACACATAGAAACAGACAAGTGGTGCCACAGCCATGTCAACAAGCAAAATGCAGAATAGTGTATAGTCATCCCCTGTGGAAACACAGTACGTGGCCACAAATTACCACATAGGTGTTAACCCATTAAGTACATCAGGAGCAATAAGAGACCTGGGGACACAAGGTGATAGATATCCTGCATGTGACAACCATGTGTCTGTAGTGGTTACAGAAACATACCATATACCCACCTAATCATGAAGGTAAGCACAGCTAGGTCAGAGGAGGTCATTGTGCCTCTCCAGTCATCCATCAGCAGCCTCACAATTGCGTACAATGGCCCTTGTGGGATGTACCTTAGCAGACACCTGCATCAACTGGAAAGACCCCAAAATACCCCACCAGGAGGATCTCAAAGCTGTAACAGATGCCATGTGTTGCCTGATTAAACAAACTGCAGCTCCACACAGTGCCATACCACCTGGTTAGAGGTGATCTGTGCCTGATGTATAAAGCCATGACCAAGCTGGAATCAATGGACATTTGGCACCATGTAAAATCTGAATGCTGGTGACCTATGCACATGACAGGCCTGAACCCCAGCACTGACATAAACAGGACATGCTGTACTGATTGGTCCATGACCCAGAAGCTCACTCCACTCATGACTAAACTCCCAGTACAGGTTATCCAGGGAGTCCCTCATTGACTGTCATCCAGAGGAATCATGATGACTGGATGGGAGATAGTAGGTTTACCCTGGATATCACCTGTATGTCACGGGTAGACAGAGGCACAGCACACTAACCTTGAAATATGTCATGGTAAACACCAGTAAATATGTGTGTTGAAGGACAAACACTCTCTGACTAGCCTTACAAATGGCCTAGGGCACATGGCCATTGTTTGTCACTGTTCACACAAGTTGTGGAATACATTAACAATGTCAGACAATCCTGTTCTATGTTGTCCATATCTGAACAAAAAGCAACATGGTCATATCTGCACAACTGGCCCTCAACCAGTCTGGTGTGCTCACTATAAATATTACAAGCAGTGATAGGACAGAAACCGATGATACTGTCCACCACAGTGAAAGCACTGAACCGGTACACTATACGGCAATACACTGTTTGGTCGGTATGAAAGGATGTTGACAACTGTATGCAAACTATCCCATGGCAACCCTGCAGGCACAGCATAATGCCTGTTAGGTTCAGACACAAAGCAGTTAGGCAGTAAGAACACAACCTGACATCCAACACTCAACTGTACATGTGAAATATAGATTAAGTCCACACACAAACACAAATGTGGTGGACCACAGATCTCAACATATGGAAAGTTCATACTGGGCATGCTCGCTCACTTAAATAAATGAGATGTGTCAGTCAAGAAGCCATATAAACTGTGAACTGGGCATGCTCACACACTTAGGCCATGTCACAGTTCAGCAGTTGCACACACATATCTGTCATTTGTATGTGTTAATACAGGAACCTCCCACAATACAGAAATCTGCCTAGTGCACACAGTGAAATTACAACAGAGACATAAGTAAAGTAGTGGATCCCACTCATATGCAAACATCTGCCACAGTACACAAGTTGTTCACAGAGATAGGGAAAGCTATGGCAATAAAGACCCGCAAACAGTTTATGAGCAACAGATACTTGCATCTGACAGGTAAACTTATGGCCGTAGAGTTCAGTACTAGGCTGTTGTCCCTAGGGAATACAGAAGGCTATCCACAATGTATTTGGCATCTGCCTCTGCAGTACAGTAGGCCACTGTGCCTCTGCAAAGTTAATGCATATATATGCTCTCCCCCTTACTGATGTATAGTAACAGATGTACATACATCTTCATAAATAATGATGTCAGCACACTATACATATGTCAGGAGCACAAATGATACCCAGTAATTTGAATAGTGCACTCAGCTACTGCGTCTCCCACAAATGTCATGACATAGTTAGGTAGGGGTTTGAATCCTGCAAATGCTCAGTGTGTTTGTGTGAGTGTGGGGGGGGGAGTAGGGTGTGTGCAATTCTATGTGTAAGAGAAATGTCCCTTTTGGCAACTAGTACAACACACCACATGCTGCATATTCCACTGTCTAAATACTGATGATGTCAGCACCCTATAAGTACAGCAGGAGAAAACCAGCCCACCAGTAATGCAAATAGCACACTCTGCTACTGCATCTCTCACAAGTCTCATAACGCAGTTAGGTAGGGGTTTGAATCCTACAAACGCCATGTGTGTTTTTGTCACACAGTTTGTCCATGTGTGTGGGGTGTTGTTCCCAATATTGCACAACATAGATTATATCCGTAATGTCAATGCACACATGCTGTATATGTGTGCCACATACACATATGTACCTGTGACCTTCAATAGTTCCCATGTCTGAAGCCTGCCTCATGTGAATACATGGAATTTGCATTAGACAACTTTATGACTGTGGTTTTCTGTGCAGGGGCTGCATGTGGTATGTGAATATACAGTGTGAGTTGTATATGGTGTCATCCTACCAACGAGGGATACACGTCTGGTCTGGAGCATATAGTCCACATGTTGTTGATGAACAGATGCAGCATGTTTTCACCTCTTGTGGGAGTGGTAACAAGTTGTTCTATAGCAATTCAGTGAATAAATGCTAGGAACCTTTCAGCTAGAGTCTTGGAGCTAGAGTAATGTTCACACTCTATGTTTGGGTAGTTGCAGTCCACCCATATAATGGTGTTTGTAGAGACCGTCATATTCCCAGTGTTGTCAGGAAGGCCAAGTGGGTTGCCTGGGTATGGGAGGGTGGTGTGTGCCAGGCTATGAACCTGAAGGCAGTCTAACCCACTGTTAGTTGCACATGGATAGGCTCTGATGCTTTGTGCTGTGCCACCAACCTGGAGGTGTGTGTATCTGTGGTGCATTTGGATACTTCCCCCCTGTTCTGGTTTGGTGCATGATTAGGGGACGACAAGCATGGTATGAGGTATAACCTGGCAGTGATGGGGTGCACCTGGGAGCCTTGAACCAGGATTCTGTCACTGCACAGATATTGCTGTTCTCCATGCTAAGGACAGTTTCCAGTGCATGCATCTTGAGGTTTACACTGCTGGCGTTGAGTAGCATTACTATTAGTGTCCTATCCCGTGTGATACCTGTGGAGGTGGCTATGTAATTTGAGCCTTGCATAAAAAGGCACTATGTGTGCAGCAAGAGCCTTTGCCAATATACAACGGCTCATGGATGACAGGTGCAAGCTGTCCCTAGCAAAGCATCATGGCTTGTCTAGCATGTAATCCCACACTGACAGGCATTGGATCCCCTTTGAATGACACTGAAACATAAGCCAATTGTAGAAATTGATCATCCTGTCTACATATTGTGGCAGCATTCTTGGTGAGGGTAAGAGGCTACTCAAGATCAGGGTCATACCAGCCTGTGCCACATGCTCAGAGAGTCCCTCTATGTCCCCTATCATGTAGTCCAAGGGAGGTACGTCACAGGTCATTCACACTGGCACGGACAATGACTGAGTCATATTTGTACATGCCTTGGAGTGACCTGCATGCTTGTGTTATGTGGTGGATCATAGTGCCTGACGGGCATCTCACCGTGACCTTCTCCTTGTTCAGCCTGGTGAGCGGGACCTCAGTGTACCTGATGATAGAGGTATCTATTACAACTGTGGCAGGTGTGTTGTTTAGCCTTATGGGCTGTGACTGTTTGGCACACAGGCTTTGTGAGCTATGTGTTGCATGTACTCTGTTCTGGCGTAACGTTTGCTTGTGTGTCTGCTTCAGAGGTGTCTGCTGCTCAGGCAGGATGCTATTCTGAGACTCCAAGAATGTTCCTGTGTGTTTATGTGTTTGGATTGCTGTAGTGGTAGGTCTATGTGAGACTGGTATTGTATTCACTGTAGTATCCCACTCCACCTGACAGGTTATGCCAGTACTGAGTTAAGAGAGCTTAGCCCCCAGTTTGGCTATGTGGTTGCATCCCTCACATGTGTTGTAAGTTTATGGGAAGGGGAGAGGGATGTCTGTGTACATGAGGCAGCTGTAACATTGCCACATGACTCACAGATTCACCAAATGGACCAGAGAGGAGATTGACAAGTGACCTTTGCACATGCTACCATAGTATTGTGAATTCCATAATAATTAACAACACATAGGGCCAATGGGGAACAAGGTACTTAAGGTGAGTATGTGAGGGTGTAGTGCTTCTGATTTGTTAGTGCTGGCATATATAAATGCTTTCGTGAGCAAATGCCAGGTAAGTCATATGCAATGTGTTACAGGCAACTTACATGCACACAGGACAAACAGTGACGTTCTGTCAAGTGAGACATGGACATCAGTACAGTAAGCAATACAGATGTCACTAGGGATCCACAGAGGCACTGTAAATCTGCATTGCAGGTGGAATCAGTGTTTCAGGGAAATAACAAGCAAACATGCATACAAACAAAGCTACAATCAGCAGGCCTGGATCTAGTCTATGCTACAACAAACAAGGTGTACCACTTCCAGTAGGTAATAGTGCAAATATGCAGGCACTATAAGCCTGTACCCAGAAATTCACAGGTCAGACGGGCAGGGTCCAGCCTCACCTCACACAAGTGTACAGACCATGTACCTTCGTAATGTAGAATAACCAGCCTGAAACCCAAGTGCTCATACCTGAACTAATACACATTTCGAATAACAGACACTGAGCCCTCACTCAGCAGTTCCAAACTTAGTAGGATGTGTCCTGGCACCACAGTATCCTTGACATTTATGGAGACTGTCCCTCCTGTCATAGTTAGTTCTGTGTTTTGGGGCTGTCAAGCATGGTATGAGGTGTGACCTTGTAGTGCTAGGGTGCTCCTGTGAGTCTTGAACCTGTTGTGTATTACTGCACAGATATCAACATCCTCAAACATCCTCATTGCAGAGTCGAGTGTGGACAGCATGCAACTTGCAGTTTACATGTCCATCATTGAGTATCAATACCTACATTTTCTTATCCCCTGTGCTACCTATGTAGGTGGCCTTCTGTTGACAGCCTTACCACCAGTATGCAAAGATGTGCAGACATTACACTATGGTAATTACTATGGGTGTACAAAACAATACAATGACAATCATACTGTTACTGCATCAGGCATGCTGGGATATACCCACAATGATATCATTACACTGTACTGTTGACAACATGATACTATTACTACACTTCTATGTCGTCACCCTGTGCATCAGCACCATGTTAACCTGTTCCTGCACCGATGTTACAGATTGCAGGAGGTGGCACAGTTTCATCATATGCACAGAGTGTGTACTTGGTATGCCTGAGTCTGCCACTGATACAACCAATTGACATGTATGTGTGTGTGTGTTGGTGAGGGACAGCAGTACAAGATGGGGCAATGTTGATGCGGTGTGTGTGTGTGTATGCGGTAGCCCTAGGAGCTATCAATTTGCATGTGTGTATGCATGCACACAGATCCACCTCATGGCTGCCATATACAGGTGTTTGTGGACAGCCACAGACTGTACCTGCCAGGTCATACAGATCACTGTCTCTGGCCATGGACACAGTACCTGTGCCTGGCAGGGATGCTACGGACCATATCAGGTACTAAGCCAGACTGGGTACTGTCATCAGAAGCAGGCGGTTGGTGACTGGAGACAGGTCCCTGTTGGGACTGTCCAGAGCCATGTGCATGTGGTCTCCTGGGGTGGTCTGATGACAGCACAGACCCAGCATTGCTGGGGCTGCTGCTGGCACTATGGGAGTGGTCGTGGGCCTGTTGTCATCCGTGATGACTGCCAGCTGCTGCTGTTGCTGGCATATGCCCACACTGATGCCTCAACCGTCCACCATTGCCCTGTCTCATGGACATGTAGTTGTGGAACAGATCTAATGTGTTCCCCCCAACGTCTGTCAATGACCTCGGTAAAATTACGGATGGCAGCCGCAACATCACGCATACTGTCATTCATAGCTGTGCGACATGCTCTCAGCTCCCTCAGACACTGTCTGGTGTACCGTTCCATACGTGACTGTGCCTGCATTACAGCCCAAAACATAGCTGAGGTTGAAAGACCTCTGTGGGCATGTCTGACAGGGGCAGTACACCCACGTATGCTCCCACGAGAACCTCTGGACATCTGCCTGTGTGGTACCATGTCAGGACCCTGGCCATAGCTGCTGTGTGGGGATGCATGTGCCACCGATACCACATTACCCTGGTCAATGCCCACTGTATCCTGTCCATCACCTAGGGACATTGGTGACAAAAGATGTATTGGCAGGATGACTGTGCGCATTGATGGGGTCGACAGCTGTGTACTGTCAATTGGCTGACCAACGACGGATCCTGGCACACCTCCCTGTGCTATTACACAGGTATCATCATTATCACTATCCATGGCAGCTGATTCAAGTTCCCTGCTACACAACACCAGAGCAGCACCAGAACCTGTAGGCGTAAGACAGGAAACACAGTTTACAATGAGTACACAATGTTACCACTGATACACACAGGCACACATGCACACATGCGCACATGCGCACATGCACACATGCACGCATGCACACATGCACACATGCACATGCACACATGCACACATGCACAGAGGTGCACATGCACACATGCACACAGGTGCACATGCACACATGCACAGAGGTGCACATGCACACATGCACACAGGTGCACATGCACACATGCACACATGCACACTCCTCAGTATATAAGATATCAACATACAGACACAAACACACCTGCAATCAAACACATAGCACTACTGTTTGAGCCTATTATTACAATTAGTATCAAGAGTATTGAAGGTATTGTTATTACACACTCACCAGCATGGATAGGCTACCTTGCTGTTACACCAGAGGGACCTGCAGAAATGAAACATTTATTGTCAGTGAGCACAACTGTGCCATTGATACTGTGAGTATGATACAGTTCAGTAGTACAACAGTTGGCTTTCACAGGTCTACTGCTGATATTGAGAATATCACTCTTGTGCAATAATTACCATGATAACAGCTACAAACCGAGGACACACCTCACACATGCATAAACTACCAGTGTACAGAACAGTCAACTATACATATGGCATGTTACCTGCATGCTCCGAGTCCTGCTGCTGGGTGGCTCCAGCCTCCATCATTATGCATGTATGCTGCTGCTGTTGTTGCTGTTGGGCTGGAGCCACAACACTTAGGAATAGTCCCTCCAGTCTGGTGAGGGGGGGGGTGTATAGCCACCCCAACACCTGTGGCAAGCTGTTGCCTGTGGATATCCGATGCACGCTGATGGACATTTCTAATTAAATCACTGCAGTGATGGTGTACCTGCTCATATGTCCGGTTATGCGTGCCTATGTCATTTACCCGACGGACAAGGTCTTGCCACAGTGCAGCCCTCTCCTGCTGTTTCTGGCTGGTGCGGGAAAACGGTATTGCGAAATCCTGCACCAGGCTCTGGTGTATCTCCTCATCCTCCACAGTGGAGTAGGTAGGGTTTCGCTGGTGAACCATAGCCCTGAAAAGGAAAAGAAAAATATGTCAGCAATATATGTCAGCAAAATATGGCACACATAATACACATATTACTCGACTGTAGTGATATAACTTAACTCCCATATATAACATCTGTCTGTCTATTAGGGGATACACATGTAAATGACCAGATATCAGTGCTCAGCTGACAACTGTGCAACAGTACCTGGCACACTCCATACGACAGACTAGTATACTCCAGCAGTCAGCACACTGATTCAGGTCCAATGCACAACCTCACACTGGGGGTTTGTATCAAGGTACTGTATGGGGAACATTATCAACCCATGCACTGCATGCAATGCACGTTACATATTTCACTGGTAATGCACACTACTCTTACTTGCCATAACCCTACCTACACTGCAGTCACATACTGGGTAACACAGCACAACATATGGCAATGTAGTATGTTTGGATCGCAATACTTCACACATCTGTGTCTGCCCTCACACCAAGGACACACACTACCATGACAGACAGACAGTCATGGTGAGCAATCACATCATTACATAACATGCACCTAGTCACTGGCACACTCATTCCACCTCACATAGTTGGTTTTCAATGGGTTCTTGGGTATGCATTGTGTCTTAGATAGGTAGTATGCTATTGGCCCTGGGCCTACAGCAGCATACTGTTATGCTACCCTGCCCCTTGTGACACATGTGATGTGATCGTACCTGCTCCTGTCAAACAGTTACACAGGGTGACTCATATGGCATATTACCTATCTATATAACATTCAGTAGGGGGTATGTCTGACGTCTACTCATGAGGAGCTTTGCTACTTAATGCTGTGTGGTTTACTCCAGGGTATGTCTTATCTGTGGGTAGGAATCTGTACCTCCACCATGTGCTCTTTACTGCGGTGACAAGGATGACAGACATAGGTCATTTAGGTTGTGGATGTTGTGAGGCGTTACCATGGTTGTTGGACAACTGTCATGGGTGTGACTTAACTATGTATATCCAGAAGTGGTAACCTCTATGTAGGTAGTATGGGTGCACTCTGTGGTCTTGTCAGTCACTCTGCATAGGTAATGTGTTTGAGTGCATTGTCACAGTTTCTTACGTATGCCTGTGTCCTTCTCCATATCTGTAGCTGTCATGGGAGGTACATACTGTGTAGGACATTGTAGGGTGTAGAGGGGTACAGTGACCTACATGTCCATAGCTGACACACCATGTCTGCTGACACATACCATGTACTGGTATTACAGGACTAGTGTGCCACTGTGAATATCAAGGGGAGCCTATTGTACACTTGTTGCCCCTGTTCCCCCCGATACATGCAGTGGTGAGCAGGCAAGCACATATGAGGTGGTTACTGGTGTAAGTGTTTTGGAATGGGGTATGGTACTCCAGTATCCACACTAGTGTTCACTCCATGCCTTTGTCACCAGGCACCTGTTGCAATACATCTGCACACATGTGCCTCACTCAGTATATATGTATATATATATATATATATATATATATATATATATATATATATATATATATATATATATATATATATATATATATATATACATATATAATATATATATAGATATAGATATATAAATATTGATATGAAGAGAGAGGGGGGAGAGAGAGAGAGAGAGAGAGAGAGAGAGAGAGAGACAGAGGGAGAGAGAGAGAGAGAGGGGGTGGGACAGAGAGAGAGATAGTCATATACAGACATATCTGTAGACAGTCAGATCTGTCTGTATATGTATATGTATCTACATATATCTATATATGTATGTGTGTATTACATATATATGTATGCACATATTCTATCTATATATGTCTATGTATTTCTACATCCCTCTCTATCTATGTATACATATATGCATATTTTATATATATATATATATATATATATATATATATATATATATACATACATATATCGATATACATACGTATACATATGATATATATATATATATATATATATATATATATATATATATAAACCTTTTTATTTACACATATGTATACACACACTAACGTACTGATAAACATCCATTACTGTACAACCTACATTGTACATTGCACTACAAACTACATTGATATGTGCACATAGTTACCTTCACATACATATGTATGTACAGCCTTCAGTGACAGTTGCAGTATGTCCCCTGCCCTATGCACATCTTCATATACATAGATGCAGACCAATAACACATAAGGAGGGTTCACAGTATGTAGACTATTATATTATTACTTTACATTACCTGTGTTTGTCACATTTGTTTGCATTGGCTTTGTGATGGTTGACCTGCTGCTGCTTCACTTGCCAGCTTCAGTTTGGCTTGGAAGTGTCAGGTTGTGATAACAACTTGTTTGTTTTGTTGTTTTAAATTTTCTTTCTTTTCTCTCTCTCTCTCTCTGTCTCTACCTCCAGAGGGTGCAAGGAAAGTATTGCATGTGTGAACTGGGAGTACAGGATGCTTTTGTAGGTATCTGCACATGTCCATGTGATGGCCTCTGCACCAATTGTTAGCCAGCATTTACTAATTGCATGCAGCTTGTTGTGTAGTGATTGCAATTCTCACTGTGATTTCAGGACAGTGCTATAAAAAGGTATGTTAGGTAGGTGTAGCACTTTCAGATTATCAGGGTGGGGACAATGCTGGTATGCTGTGGACACTGTTCTGTGAGTGTAACTGTTGGTATGTCTCTCATATTTCAGGCTGTGTTGTAGACACTGCAATGCATGTTGTACTGTAACCTGAGTATTCCTTCCTCCAGTTTCCTCTTCTCAGTGTGTATGTAAACTGACACCTAAGACTAGTAATACTGTGTATATGGGTGTGTGTGCTTTCCTGTGGGACTTGTGGTGTAACTGGTATATAGTAGTGGCTCTTGCAATTTGTTGCTATGGCTTCAATATTTGCCCTTTACATTCACTCCTTGTATGCCTGCTAGGTGTCTTTACTGTAATGTGTTGCTATGGTTTCCTATTTTCCATTTACATTCACACCTTGTAATGCTTGCTATATCTGTTTGAGCAGCAATTCCCTATGTGTTTGTTGTGGTAGGGTGGTACTGCATGCAGTGTGGTCTGGCCATGGTGTGGGCCTTGACACCTAGAAGGGTATTTGATTACGCTGCTGAGCAGGCCTCAGATACTCTCAGGTTCATCTTTTATCAGCCTCATGGAATGGTACATATCAGTGGGATACACCCATGAAATTTTCTGATATTCCGCAGTTGTGACTTTGGGTTATTTTGAGCATATGTATTACTACACCATGTGTGACGTGCAAGTGGTGCATACTTTCAGCAGTTCATAGTTACCATTGCATGTGTTGTAACACCTTTCTGCCTACTGTTAGTACATTTCACAGGGAGTCAGTGGGGCACAGTTAACATTTGTTTTCAAATCAGGGACATCCCTGTAACTCAGTCACAGTTGCTATGTCTGGGCTCAACTATTCAAATATGGCAGTGTTTATCCTGCTCTGAGTATGTGTGTGGCTTGCAAGGTGCTATTGTGACATTATTACCTACTAGCTACCAACTAGCATGGCTGTTTCTCTTCACACACTACTATTTTACAAATCCACTAGATTTGACAGTAAATATACATGACATGCTTTGTGTACTAGACTTCCTATATTTCCTTTACATTCATTCCTACTATTTCATGATATATTTCTTTCAGCACAATATTCTTGTATAGTAGTCATGGCTTAGTGGTAAGTCATGCAGACTACTGTTGCCAAGGTCCTGGGTTCGGGACTGACAGTGGGATTTTATTTTGCTTCTGAGCAGAGTACAGGCCTTGTCATTCAGAGTGACTAAGGCACTTTTAAGCAGTTGTAAGTGGGGTAGCGCTGGTTTGCATGGAGCTCATGCATGCGCACTGGCGTTTAGCTTCGCACACACATGCGTAGCTAAGCGCACACAAGCACATACCCGCTTAAAACTGCTTAAAAGTGATTACTCTTGCGCACACCCACGCTAATTTCTTTGAAAGAAATGAAAATGGGGAGACAGGAAAGTGGTGAAAAAGGGGTCACAAAGACGGTAGGACAGTAGGGAAACAAGCTCAGGATTTGCAGTAAGGGTGTAGGAAAGGCCCATAGCTGCACATTTCTTTATCAGCAACAGCTGTGCATACATGTGTAATTTGGTGTGAAATTTGAAACCTTCCACCCCTGAGAGAGGGGTGAGGACAACAATACTTGTTGTACAGCCAATTGTAATTGCCAGTTCACATGTCTGCAAAATGGGCAGCTATGTATGGGGCGTAATTTTTTTGCGGGAACAGAGTGCCCTTTTTTTTTTCAGGTGAGAGTGGAATGTCAGGTACGGGAAGTAGGTATAGTTGGGGAGGTAGGTAGGGGAGGTTAACAGACAAGACAAACAAGACGCATACAGAGGTGGTGTATGACACATGTGGGGGGGGAACACAATTGACGGGGATGGATGTTTGGATATCTCAAGCCCATGAGCCCACAGATGGCATCAGTGGAACTGAGATCCCCACCCATGGGCAGTTGCCACTGTGCCTTCACTGCCCAGGACGGGGCTGTGCTGGGGGCTGTGTAGGATGGGCAGCAGGCATGCCCGTGAGTTGTGCCACCCGTGCCTGAAGCTGGTGTAGGGGCTCAAGCACAGGATGTCTGATCTCCCTACGCACCACAGTCCTGACACTACGGAGGGTGAGTGGACGGTCTCCTCCAGCCACGCTTGCAGAGGGGGGACGAGCCCCATCCCCTGCAGTGCTTCCACCCAAAGGTGGCACAGGGCCACTGGAGGAGGGTCCGGCCTGGGCACTAGTGCCAGGTGCACTCGCCAGCTGAGGTGGGAGAGGTGGGTCCGATGGAACCTGCCTTCCCTGTCATCCTATGTTTTGCAATATTTTATGACAGTTTGGGTTAGTAACAAACAATACCATTCACAATTAGTTGTAACAGCATGCATTAGTATTCCCATTAACCAAACACCCATAAATTCAAGACATTGAACAGCAAGCATAACACATGCATAATTTGAACAACAGTACACAATCCAACAGCATGCAGGTTGATTGATGGCAACAGGCCATCAGGTTTGGATGTATGAACAGGGCACATGCATCAACGTACATGCAAATATGTATGAACTAACAGGACAAATGTCCAGGGGAATTAATTGTGAATACACATACCCATTTCATGTGGAATGGATTATTTGTGGTTATAGGGTAGGGTGAAGAAATATTTCATTAACAACTTCAAATACCTATACATATGCTGTACATTTCTACTAGCTACAGATATATACACCCTACAGGTCTGACTACAGTTTCCTATGTGTAAACTTAGGCATGTTGGTGATGGGAATGTTACTGCTACATTAATATACATTGCATTTTTATTCATACACATTCATATCTGGCTCTGTTCAGCTACAGCATCCTGCTACATTTGATTTATATGGCCCTGGACAACTGTGGATGTTTGGTATTTCATACAACCATACTATCTGCATATTGCAAAGGTACAGCAACATATCCAAATTGTGGGACAGACATTCCAGCTTCAGTACTTTATTGCACACATTTCACTCTTTGGTTGTGCCTGTCACATTCATTTCATTCTGTACTGACTGCAGTATACTTTATTCAGGAGTTATTACAACTTTCTTGGAGGATTCATACCTCTTTCTCACACTCTTACTTGTTTTATTTTTACAATTCAGGATGGTACTTAATTCTAGGCTTTATTGACATGTTTTACTTGGTTACAACAATCCTTTCCAACAGTCTCACTTGTGTCATGTTTCAGATTTTAAACGGGGATATATTTCACACGTGTTGTACTCAGCTTGTGTAGCTGTAATTTACATCCTGCTGCAAGTTATGTACTATTACATTACAGGTGGAACATCTTTATTTCAGACTTGTTTCATTTTTATTTTTGGATTACAGGCTGCATCACACTTATGTAATCACACAGTACTAGCAGAATCTCTCTTACACTGTTACCTGAACTTTTTATTAATAAGTGACTACACTGCACTCTTTTGCAAGCTGTCATACTTATATTTTTTAACAGTTACAGGGAGAGAATTACTAACCTGCCTGGTGGCACAACCGCACAAGCCTATCAGCATAGGCTCGACGATTTGCAGAACGGATACCTGCAGCTGTAATATAAATGAAGTAATATTGGAATACACATCTCCATAATATCAGCTAGGTTCATTTCTTACATAGTGGGGCGTTGGGCATTTGCTGGGCCTCCTGGATCCAATGGTTCAGTTGGTCCTGCTTCCATCTCTTCAGGTCCGCATGGTGGTGATGGACCTGTTCACCAGTCCTTGGTATTCCTGTGGCACTGCTGAGATCATGTGCCAACCGGTCCCACGCCTCAGCCTTGTATGCTCCCCACAGGATCTGGCCCTGCATGAGTTGGGCCGCATGATCATGGACAAGGAGCCAAACCATATATTTGGACTCCTCAATGCCCCACCTCTGTGCTCGGAAGCAACTACCCTCTCCTACACCTGCCATCCTGACTGCAAATGGGTTCCACAATCAGTTATGCTGTGTATTCCTGCCTATGGGGCTTATATATGCCATTTTTCCCACACCTATCTGTGATTGGCCATTTTGGAAATGCATCCGCTTCACAAAACCTGCTTTGTCATACTTCTCTTTTCATTCATTCCTATATATATGCTAATACTGCATTTCTAAGAGCAACTGTCATGACTTAGTGGTTCAGTACTTTGACTATGCTGCATAGTAAACCAAGCACAGGAAAGTGTCTAAATCAACTAGAAAACACAAAAAAAGACACCGAAGGATTTCAGGCAGCAAGCTTCCTCAGCTTAATACTAGCACTATATTGCGAGAGAGACATTTTTGGTATTAGCTTGCTGCCTGAAATCCTTCAGTGTCTTTTTTCGTGTATGCTGCATAGTATCCTGAGTTCGAGCCTGGCCATTGCTTTTTTTATTTTATGACTGTCTACACAGGCTAGGAGGTGTGTCTGTGTAAAGGCAGTTTTGATACAGCTTGCTCAACGTTGCCCACCAGTTAGCTTGTTAGCGCGGTGCACAGCTCCGCGCAAACGGGTTACGCTGGTTTATGCATCATTTGGCTGTCAGCATGCATATTACGCTCAGCTCAGCTACGGGCACACAGTTTCAGCATGTTAAAACATTGCGCAGCCCCGGGCACTCATTTTACACCTGTTAAACCACTGCTCACCTACGGACAGATATACTCAGCTTGTTAGAGCGTAGCTCAGCTATAGGCACTTCTGACATTTTTTTTTTTTTTATTATCTCACATTTCTTCAAAATACATGGCCCATTTCATTACATTTTACATAAAATATAATTACATATATGTACATATATGTCAGGGAATTGTTTTGTGCTTATTTCACTAGAAATAAAAATTGATGTTGTTGGGGCTCGAACCGTGACTACTTCCTCTTCAGCCAACGTCTCTACCGCTACGCTCTTGCTTCTTGGCTTACTTTGCATATTTAGATCTTATATGCTTTTCCACTGACTGCTAACTGTGGCTAAGCGACGGGCATGCCCACGCAAATGAGCGCAATTACGGGCAAACATCTTTAAAACTTATAAAAAAAGTATAACATGTTCATTTTTACATTTTATGTTTATAGTCTGTGGGGGCATGTGTTGTGTTGTGTTTGTTGACATTTACGCGGGCTCTCTCATGGGGGTTTACTTTTGGGACTGTTACTCTTCTGGGGGCGTGTCCGTTTGCAGGACTTGCCCTGCGGACACGCCCCCTACTTTCTTACACGGACCGTGTTAGCCTTGGGTGTGAGTCAGCATGCTCTCATGAATATGCATGGCATGCTGATGTCACACCGTTTAACTGCAGCCTCCGTGTAAGACTTGTAACTCTTACATGGAGGCTTTGTGATTCCTGCCCAAAGTTTTTTATGTTTTTCTGCCTTTAGTTTTATGAGTGTGTACTATGGGTAAAAATATTAGCTGCTGTTTATCTTACAGAAATAATGGTGGTGGTCTGTCTGTTTCATCATCGGAGACATTTCCTCATTTTTTTCCTGTTACACTACTGGAGAAGTTTTTACTGTATTTTTTTTTCTTTTTGTACAGGTCACATTCAGCCCTAGTTTATGAATGGGACATTTCTTACTGGTGTTTTTTTTCCATTTTTTCTTTTCATTTGTTACATCGCTATGTTCGTTATTTTTCCTCTTACTTTCAATAGTGTCATGTAAAAATACATATTTCTTTTTATAGCAGATGTTGTCATGGACTCAGCGGAAGTTGAGTGGTGCACTTAATATAAACTTCTCATGCTTGTTAAGTGGGCAAATGATACACAGTGTTTATTTGGTTCTTTCTAGGGTTGTGAAAATGGTTGAAGCTTTTGATAGTGAGCTCATACTATTAACCATTTTGTTTGCAGTTTAGCTTACTCTTTTGTTATCTCACAGAGTCTCCTAAGTTTAAGCTATGTTTTTTATATTAAAATGTTTTCATTAGTAGCACTTATTTAATGTGGAGCAATTTTATTAGTTAAAGTTCCTGTTAGGAAATTAAAACATTAAAACGTATGAAAGTAAATACACAATTATTTTATAATGTTTTCAGATTCAGTGGTTTAAGGATAGGTTACATAGGACTATAAGCATTAACACATTACTTCCAAAATTAGAATTAAATGTAGGAGTAATCAGGTAGAATTGAAATCAATTTAAGGATGTTGGTTAGCGTAATTTGATTAATTAGTAATCTAAAGCACATTATTTAATTCAGTCTTATTATGATAAAGAAGAATTTAACTGTAACCATGGGCATAATTTAATACAGTCCTATAGGTTCATATGTATATTCCAGGCTAACAACCACTAGGACCCTTATAAGCCTAGCTGTGCAACCCAAATGTGACCTACAAATTTCATGTATATATTTATATTATACTGATTTACTGACTGCCTCTGGGGGCAAATTCCTGATTACTCACCATTGATCAAGTTGCACTTAAATATGATTAGGGTGAAACTGTGCTTCACAGGGATAGGGAGTATGTTCCAGAGAAGGAAATTCTCTGATAAACATATCTCTGTCTCCAACATGTCCTATGTATGTCCCAGGCAAAATTTAGATCTTTTGATATAGTGGTTGTGATGCTGTTTGTTTTGTTGATGTGCAAATGGTTCTTCAAAATATGGTCTGAGTATGCCTTGTATGTCAGGCAAAGATCAACTCATAGTAGTCTGTATGATACAGATTAAAGAGACAAGGCTGTGAGTCAATCAACGTATGACATTTTATTTACTCTCTCTATTCTTTTTGTAAAGAGCCATTGTGAATGTTCCATTTGCTGCATATGTCTGGTCAGGTACATACCAAATTTGGCATTATATTGTATGATGGATGTAATGAGGGTCAATTACAGTAGTATGATGATGTCTCTATCCTAGATGCCAAGCCCTTACTTATAAGTTGAACAATACAGAAGTGTTTTCTTACTTCTATGGACACATTTTTGTCGAAGGCTTGGTTACTATCTACATGAGTTCCTAGATCTCTGAATAATGAATCAACTTTTACTGGTGTTTTATTGATGATGTATTTACCTGGGGTGGCTGATTGCCCAAAAAGTACTATACTGCATTTCTTGGAACTGCGTTTTAAACCATGGTTTTGTAACCAAGCATTTGTCTGTGTTAGACCTTCCTGATGGGTATTCTCATCTTGGGGGGATTGAATGACTACTCCCAATTTGCAACAATCTGCAAACTTGGTCAACCAGAGGCCTTTGACATTGGCTTTGACAACTAACTGAGTAGTAGATGCCACAGATGAACGAGTAGTGTTCACCATCTTATAGATTAAAGATTGAGAGCTATATGTAGGAGGAGGAGTTCGAAATCAGTTTGAACATCCCACCCTCCTCCCATGTAAAAAATATATTTCAGGTAAACTAATTGTTATGTAAACTGTGTTGTTTTAATTCAGTCATTTAAACCCTCCCTGCATCATTGAAATGAAACATAAACAATTACAGCTTTTATATTCATGGGGCTACGTAAAATGTGGTCTCCATTAATAATTAAAAAGAGGTCAACTCCATTTTGTGTTTCATCATCGGAACTTTCGACCAATGTATGTTCCAATTTTATTTTAAGCATTAGTTTATAAAGCTGTTGTATTTCTTTTATTCCTAACTTTTCATTATTTATTAACTTACATGCATAATTCTTGGTATTATTTATTTGTTATAACAGAAGAATGGCATTGTTGCAGGGTCTGAAGCAATAAGGGAGTGCTGAGGATGCTAAAGTGTTTTTTGAGAAATGATCAAGGGAGAACAGTGAACAGGCTGGAGAGTCATCTCAGCCCAACTATAAGAGTACCATATGAGTCTGAAACAGTAGAGAAAGGCCCAGCCTCAAAGTGGCAGAAGCAGAAACAAAGGAAGGACATGTCTAACCTGTTGCAATGAAGATTTTAGTGACAAACCATGCAGGTATAGAGAGAATGCGAAGTTATAAGTAGAGTGGAATGTTCAGGTACAATTTGAAGGGCATTTACAGTCTTTTTTAGATGCTTCTAATGAAGAAGGGAGATGCAGACTGTCTTAAATAGTTGGGCATGGGGACTCAACATCTTTGAAAGATGCTTTGGATGTCATTCAGACCCCAAATTTGTCTTGTGCCTTTTCAATTTTGCCTTTTGATGGAGAGAGAGTAAGAGCATGAGAAACAGTTCAGTCAGACAAATCTCAGTGAAAGTACTTTATACAGGCATATTATACCTGTAGGGCACACAGGTTGGATTGTTACATTACATATCACTACAGTCAGTTAATGAAAAAAAAACTGATGTAGTGAATACATGACCTTTTTGATCTTATAGATATGGACAGAGTATAGCAAAAATGGATGCAGACATCCTGTGGTTAAAGTTAAATCATGGGATTTATTCATTTGGATTCTGGGATTTATATACTATATGGCAGTAATTCTAGAAAAAGACCTGGACCAAGCCATGTCATTATGAACTATTTATTTATCATCAGAGAGGCACACCTTGTCAAAGGCAGCCTGTTTTGGTTGTGGTATGATCAAACATTCAGAGATATTAAGGCATGGCATTTATAATGGGAAGGCAGGCACACTAATACATGGATCAGAATCATGATTAACAACCCTAGAGTCAATTTTAGTCAACTGGAAAATCTAATCAGATTACAGAGGCAAGTTGTGCTAGGCTACTAATGCTGGTTATTGCAGTTGGAGTTTCTCTATAGTTTCCTCATCTTTGCAACATTTGTGGGGATGGGCATGTTGTAGCTGAGTGTTGGTTCAGAGATACCAAGTGTGCCGTGATAGCTAACACCTACTCATTCAAAGTAAGTAATCTTCCTGATGCAAAAATAGGCAATGACAAGACTTCATTTTGAGGTTTCAACAAATATACTGCCTTCCATAGGTTCAAAAAAGCCAGCATGGAATCCTACACCTACAAATTTAGTAGCACTATTAGCCTTACTACAGGATTTCCCTAAAAACAAGATGCAAGTGAGCTTTTAGATGGTATCAGCTGAGTTTTCAATTAAGTCAAGAGTTCAGGCTTGCTCATCTTCTTCTAGGAATTTGAAATGCACAAAACAGAAAGAATACTTGGTTAAGAGTCTATCATGTAAGAAGAGTGTGAAAGACAGAATAATTGGTCTCTTCCAGCAGCCACTTTTCATTTGCTATTTCTCCTTTTAGGTTGGAGCACAAGAAAATTGATAGAAAATATAAGTTATTATATCCCTTGCCTGGTGGTATTTTATTCCATTTTATTTTGAGTTATGGGTAAAAAGACTGTTTGGGCTAGTCCATCTACCCAATTACCAAATAATAAGTAAGTAAATAAATACATACATAAACAAACCCTTCCTGGAAGGCTGCTCAGTTAATAAGGGCATTGACAGAATAGATGCCAAAGTCCAGTACTCTTTGTTGAATGACACAATATGAGTTATTCATACATTCAAAGACCCATGGTTAACAAAAGTTTATATCAAAGTGGCAATTCACCTTAATGCCTGTTTGCTTCTAAGACCGTTACTAGTTAGGCATGCAATTTAAGGACAATTACTTTTTGACCTAGTCATGCTTGTAGGTTTTTCAGTGGGTTGTAACTCTTTTGAGTGCTTCAGTTCAGCGAGTTGAGTGTAGCATAGGTTCAGGACAAGAATGATAGGACTACAAAGTAGCCACCTTTGTAGGGGCTGAGATAGATGTATCCAGTTTTGCCTTTCACAAAGTGCAAATTAGTCAAAGTCTCTGCTTACCTGAACTTTTTCCTAGCTTCAAAGAAAGTTTAAATGGCTCATGTTTTGGAGTTTGTAGGCTTGCTGAATTTTGCTTGCAGAACCAACATTTCAGGTAGGTTTATTTGATCCTTAGCTAAATTACTGTGGATTGGTTATAAAAAGCATCGCAAAAAATCAACAGAAAGGTAAGAGCTAACTTATGTTTATGGTCTAAATTTCTGATGAAGTTTAATAGCCATTATATTTGGCAAGAGAACTGGGTGTCGGATGATTCACTCCAACTTTTCATGGATGTAGTGGGAGGTCATGACATGGGGCATATTTCAATGGTCATTGGCCCTCTGATCTTTAGCCTCATTTTTGGACAGAAGAGATGAGAAAGGACAACAGATTTTTTTAGAGATTATGCCCATTTGGATTGCAGCATTTGTTTTGCAGCATCATTTAAAAAAATTAAGGTGATTTTCAGATCTGATAGTGAGGTACTGGTGAAGGTTTTGACAAGCAAAATCCTCCTAATCTTTCTCACTTAATCCTTTGTTAAGATAACTTGTGTCAAATTGTGTATAAATACTTCAATTGTTGAAGAACATAGTTCAGGCAAATGCAATCCTTTTGTTGATTCTCTGCCTAACTTGCAAGTTTCAAGGTTCAGACAAATGGCTGCAATCAGATTCCCCAATTTATACACAAGGAAGTATGTGTAATTGCTGATGAATTGCAATATCATGTTTTGGAATTCACAGTATATTAAGACATAGAAGGCATGCAGATTGGTGTTAGAATATCTCATACAATGTTATAATTATTTGCCTCATGAATAAAAGAGTTGGTCCTGCGACCTTATTTTACATTATTGAGCATACTGTCATTTTGTAGGTTTTTAACTTTTTACTAACAGAATTAATCTTAACTCAACAAGTTCATTTTCCAATAAATTTAGTTTGATGGACATAACAATCAGTGGATGTTAGTTTATTATTAAAATACATTTTATATGGTGTACACTCTTCACCTCCTTGTATCACATTTATGTGACTTGCTCTTCTCTTTTAGCTGGACTTACTCCGGAGTGCTTATAGTGAGTTAGCTCCTTGAGTCTGTTAATTGGAAAAAATAATATTTTGTTATGGATGTAGTCTTAGTGTGGATCCATAGGTCTAAGACTAACCAGAAGGGTACTGGACGCTAACTTATTTTAGATAAAGTAGAAGATCATATTTTCTGACCATTAGCTTGCAGAACCATGCTGTTTACTTTGTCTTCTCTTACTAGAGAAATGAGGTTTTGGCTTGCTGACTGATGTTCAAATAACACCTAAGCATTTGGATGCTTCCTTATGTGTTGCTCTTCCCCTGCAATGTTCACTATTGTTGGGATACTTATGAGACTCTTTCAGTAAATGATGAGCCTCTGATTTAACTTATCGGGGCCAGCCTGTTGAAGTATTAAAAGGGAGCAATAGATGGTCTTCCAGTGCTCATTTGAAATACATTTGTTAAATTAAATTTTAGAAGAAAAGGAGTTATTATTTTGAGTTATTATTTTATTTCTCAAGCTTGAGAGAGAGGAGGAGTTCATTCAAGTGGGCAAAAGTGGGCTTGGATCATCTCAAACATGAAGTTATATGGGTAGGAGTCCCAGGGTTGCATTGGGAGCATATTTTGGCAACATTGACAGACTTATTGCAGGAGGTTGGTCCTTTTTGTGTTATTATTATTGTTCATGTAGAGGGTAATGATGTGGATTTTATTCCAAAGTGTTATCTGGTATCTTATATTATGAGGGATTTGTCTGTAATGAAACATTTTTTACAGGTAGTATGCTTGGCATGGTCTGCCATCATCTCCCTTATATTTCAATGTGGTATCAATCAATCATTTAATGATAGAAAAAGTAAGGAGGCTGGTTAATCACAAAGACCCTCAGGTGGCCCTGTTTTTGTGTATTTAAATTATAGAACACGGAAACCATTATGATACAGACCCCATATGTCTTAGTAAGGATGGGGAGTATCTTTCTGTGTTTATTATGGACTTTTTGAACCTGATTTTGGCTATGTTTTTACAAACATTGTGAGTTTTAAAATAAAAAGAAAATACATATAAAAAATATTAATTTAATAATGGAACATTTTCTTATCTCAAGTTAAAGTAATGATTATATTGTTTTTGTTTAAAAATACATGACGAACAGCAGGTAAAAGATTAACTTACAAAGGTGTTGAGAATTGACTTCTTCATGGCCAGGAAAGTGGGAGAAAAGGCTATTTCACAGCCTACTGGACAGTCACTATGTACTCTTAAACCCCTTTATCCCTTCCCCTTTCTTTTCTAGCCTGTTATGAGATCAAATAGCAATGACATTGGGTAATGGTGCTTAAGTTGGCAGTGGCCAGTTTTGCTGAAGGGGTGTGTTTGTATGTCACTCAGATCCAAGGACAGGAAACTAGGAGGACTTCATGCAACACCATTCAAAATATACCTGTGGTTAAAGGTGTGAATACAATATGCAAAATTACATGTGATTGGTAGTTTGGTTGTTAGAATTCTGAGTATTTACAATATAGTTAAGGAAAGAGACATGTTCATGTCATCATCATCATCTTTCGGCTTTTCCCTTTAGGGGTCGCCACAGCGGATCATCTCTTTCCATTTATTCCTATCCTCTGCATCTTGCTCTGTCACACCAACTGCCTGCATGCCCTTTCTCACCACGTCCATAAACCTTATCTTAGGCCTTCCTCTTTTCCTCTTACCTGGAAGCTCCATCCTTACCATCTTTTTCCCAATATACCCATCATCCCTCCTCAGCACATGTCCAAACCAACGCAATCTCGTCTCTCTTGCTTTGTCTCCAAACTGTCCAACATGAGCTGACCCTCTAATATACTGATTCCTAATCCTATCCATCCTAGTCACACCGAGTGCAAATTTTAACATCTTTAACTCTGCCACATCCAGCTCTGACTCCTGCCTTTTTGTCAATGCCACTGTCTCCAACCCATATAACATAGCTGGTCTCACTACTGTCTTGTAGACCTTCCCTTTCACTCTTACTGGTACCCATCTGTCACGAATCACTCCTGACACTCTTCTCCACCCATTCCACCCTGCCTGTACTCTCTTCTTCACCTCTCTTCTGCATTCACCATTACTCTGAACTGTTGATCCCAAGTACTTAAACTCGTCCACCTTTACCAACTCTACTCCCTACATCCTCACCATTCATCTACCCTCCCTCTCATTTACACACATATATTCTGTCTTAGTCCTGCTGACCTTCATTCCTCTGCTCTCTAGAGCATATCTCCACCTCTTCAGAGTCTCCTCAACCTGAGTCCTACTCTCACTACAGATCACAATGTCATCTGCAAACATCATAGTCCACGGGGCCTCCTGTCTGATCTCATCTGTCAAACTGTCCATCACCACTGCAAATAAGAAAGGACTCAGAGCTGATCCTTGATGTAATCCCACCTCCACCTTAAACAGATCTGTCACTCCCACTGCAGTCCTCACCACTGTCACACTACCCTCGTACATATCCTGTACCACTCTTACATATTTCTCTGCCACTCCCGACTTCCTCATACAATGCCACAACTCTTCTCTAGGCACCATGTCATATGCTTTCTCCAAGTTTACAAACACACAATGCAACTCCTTCTGACCTTCTCTATATTTCTCCAATAACACTCTCAGAGCAAACATCGCATCTGTAGTGCTCTTTCCTGGCATGAAACCATACTGCTGATCACTAACCATCACCTCCCTTCTTAACCTAGCTTCTACTACTCTCTCCCATAACTTCAAGCTGGAACTGATCAATTTTACCCCTCTGTAGTTACTGCAGCTCTGCACATCACCCTTATTCTTAAAGATAGGTACCAAAACACTTTTTCTCCACTCCTCAGGCATCCTCTGACTTTCCAAAACGTCATTAAACAATCTAGTTAAAAATTCCACTGCCATTTCTCCTAAGCACCTCCATGCTTCCATTGGGATGTCATCTGGGCCAACAGCCTTTCCATTCTTCATCCTCTTCATAGCTGTCCTTACTTCTTCCTTGCTAATCTGTTTCACTTCCTGATTCACTATTCCCACATCATCCAACCTTCTCTCTCTCTCATTCTCTTCATTCATCAGCCTCTTAAAATACTCTTTCCATCTACTCAACACACTCTCCTCTCTTGTGAGTACCTTTCCCTCACTATCCTTTATCACCCTTACTTGCTGCACATCTTTCCCAGCTCTGTCCCTCTGTCTAGCCAATCAGTACAGGTCCTTTTCTCCCTCTTTAGTGTCCAGTCTCTCATACAACTCTCCATACGCCTTATCCTTAGCTTTCGCCACCTCTCTCTTTGCCATGCACCTTATCTCCTTATACTCATGTGTACTTTCTTCATCTCTCTGACAATCCCACTTGTTCCCCAGCCTCTTCCTCTGTATACTCTCCTGTACTTCCTCATTCCACCACCAGGTCTCCTTGTCCTTCTTCCTCTGTCCAGATGTCACACCAAGCACCTTTCTTGCAGTCTCCCTTACTAGTTTTGCTGTAGTTACCCAGCTATTCGGTAACACTCCACTGCCTCCCAGTGCCTGTCTTAACTCTTCCTTAAACTCCACTTCACAATCACCCTTTTTTAACTTCCACCATTTAATCCTTGGCACTGCTTTCACACTCCTCCTCCTCTTCTTGATCACCAACGTCATCCTACAGACCACCATTCTATGCTGCTTAACTACACTTTCCCCTGCCACCACTTTACAGTCTCCAATCTCCTTCAGACTGGTCCTCCTACATAGGATATAATCCACCTGTGTGCATCTTCCTCCACTCTTGTATGTCACCCTATGCTCCTCCCTCTTCTTAAAATACATATTCACCACAGCCATGTCCATCCTTTTCGCAAAATCCACAATCATCTGACCTTCTGCATTCCTCTCCTTAACACCATACCTACCCATCACTTCCTCATCCCCTCTGTTCACTTCACCAACATGCCCATTAAAGTCTGCTCCAATCACTAGTCTCTCACCCTTGGGTACACTCACCACAGCTTCATCCAACTCATTCCAAAATTTCTCTTTCTCATCCATCGCACACCCAACTTGTGGAGCATATGCACTAACAACATTCATCATTACACCATCAGTTTCGAGCTTCATAAACATCACTCTGTCAGACACTCTCTTCACATCTAAAACACACTTGGCATATTGCTCCTTTAGTATAACCCCTACCCCATTTCTCCTGCCATCCACACCATGATAGAACAATGTGAACCCGTTTCCTAAACACCTGGCCTTACTTCCCTTCCATCTGGTCTCTTGCACGCACAATATATCAACCTTCCTTCTCTCCACCATATCAGCTAGCTCTCTTCCTATACCAGTCATACTGCCAACATTCAAAGTTCCTACCCTCACTGCTACACTCCTAACCTTCCTCCTCTCTTCCTGCCTTTGGGCATGCCTTCACCCTCTTCTTCTCCTTCAGCCAATAGTAGCCCAATTTCCGCCAGCACCCTCTTGGCTAACAGTAGTGGTGGCGGTCGTTGTTAACCCGGGCCTCGACTGATCTGGTATGGAAATATGAAATTTTCGCACCATAAGTTATGTGGCAGAATTTTTACACCGAATGCCCTTCCTGACGCAACCCTCCCCATTTATCCGGGCTTGGGACCAGCACAAAGAAATGCACTGGCTTGTGCATCCCCAGTGGCTGGGTTAAAGAGACATGTTCATGTAATCATACAAATAAAGTCAATGGTCACAACTGCAACAGGAGTTACTGTGTTTTTACAGGGAGTGGGGGAATAGATAAGTTATCATACTTTATGAAATGCAAAGAAAATTAACATGCTGATACAAAAATCAAAAAGGGGACATGGCAGATGCTTGGATGGTATAAATCACTGGCTTTTGCAGTGGACCAGGGAGATAAGGCTTAGCCTGATAGAAGGATAGGTTTAAAATGGCAGAAATTCTAGATCTGTGCAAGGAACAGGAACTGGCTTAGCCTAGGCTGGATTTGGTACATAGTATTGGGCTGGGAAGCTACATCTCAGTGATCATGCATGCACACTATGATAAAAGAAGAGAGGGAGTGAGACAGAATCAGACAAAGAGGGAGGTGTTTTGAGGAACAGACAAAAGATAAAAAGAGATGCAGGCATGATTCACACTGGAGCTGTGTAGTATTAGTCTTCAGAGAAAATATGGTGGGTAGGAAATAGGAAGCTGAAAACAGTGGTATTAGAAGGCAGGAAGAAACTGTTGTTATCAGACAAAAAAAGGTCAACGATAACAAGAAGCAGAACAAAGACGAGACTTGATATAGGCTATTCAGAAATGATATAAAGAGAAAAATAGACCTTAAGGAGAAATCTACATAGAGCAATGCATCAGATGTGAGGACAAACTGGAGGAAGACACTAAGCCAGGAAAAGCAGCAGGGTGCTGCATGATAATCTAGCTGTGTCCTGTCATTTAAGGTAGAGGATTGAGAAGAGAGATTCTAGAATAAAGAGGGTTATATTTGTGGGGAATTAGAACCTGTCAGGGGCATATTGGGAGATTTTAATCTGCAAGTAAGAGAAGAAATGAGTATTGAATGAGGTGTTGGACTATAAGAGATTCAGCTAACTGGTGCAGGATTTAACTAAAAAGACAGACTTAAGAATGTTATCTGTACAAAATAAAAGGGTATCATGGATATCCAGGTTAAGGCACTGCTGTGCAGCAATGAATATGATGCTACGTTGTTTGCAGTGAGGGAAAATTAAAAAAAACAGGCAAAGATGGTGGCATGGGATTTTAGAAGACTAACATGCTGTAAATAGGAAATTGTCAAGGATGGGTTAGCAAATTGTGAACAAAATGAGAGACTAAACAAGTTATGGGAATGGCTCAGGAATGAATAATTCTGAAGTTTGGACAAGGGAGTGAAAAGAGGCAAACAGTCAAAAAGAGAATACCAATGTGGCTGCCATGGAAACTGAGCTATTAGTTACTGTATAAAATATGATTGAATGGGGAAATTCTGCAGAAAGCACAGTGGAAGGTGGTTAGGAAAAAAGCAACAAAGATAGTTATGTCAGTAAATGGTAATCTTAAAAGGGTGTCAGCAGAAGACGGCAAGACGAAAAATAAGTTTTGCTACATAGCTGAATGAAGGAATGACTAAAATCAGAACTGGACTACCTGATCAAAGATAGGAGGTAGATCACAGAAAAATGGACAAAAGCAGGGATAGTAATTGAATACTTTGTTTCAGTTTTCATAGAAGAAAGCCACTGAAGATGCAATTATGGTACGGAGAGATGCAAGAAAAGAGCAACAAAGTGTGCACACAACGATAAAGAAAGAGTGTGATCAGAGGGAACTGTCTATTCTCTGAGAGAAAAAAAAGCATAAGGACCAACTGACATGTGTCCCAGAAAGAGCTTCCTAACAGATCAGTGGCTAGGAAAGACATACCAGAGGACTGAGAAGCAGCACCAAGTATAGGACAGAAAATGTCTATTGAGCCATAGGCCTGTAAGCTAAACAATATAGGCCTGAAAGCTTAACAACAGAGGCAATGAAATCATGGATACAATCTTGAAGGAAAAGCTGGTAATTTGTATCAATGAAAAGCATTTCAAGGACAGCAATTAAGGTTTATGGCCAGGAGGAACATTCAGTTAAATCGGATCCAGTTTTATGACTGAGTTAAAAAAATGATCAGTGCAAAGGACATGACCATGCATCAACAGTTTAATCAATGCAGTTGTTACATATATCTCAAAGTGAAAACATCATGGATAGCATATGCTACCATGAAATGAGTGGCAATTGTTTAGTTTAAGTAACATTACTTGATGCCAAGGAATATTTCTGTGGAATCTGTAAATACTGAAACAACAAACACTATACAAGCTTCACCGCCATTAGAGATTATTAAAATATTAAATATTAAGATATCACAGCAGAGCTTTGATCCATTAAGGAATGTGTTTGCATTGTAAAACAAGAATAGAATAAAAAAATTGTCAGATCAATAGCCATGAGAGAATGGTCATTACAATTTGTACTAGTCACATAGTCAAATTAAAAAAAAATGATGCACATATTCTATAATTCAAAGCTGATTTGATATTTGTATGCACATTTCAAAATTCTTGCTATATAGCTGCATACGTACATCAGATTAGTCCAAAAATAATTTAAGAAGAACAGTCATTTCTGATATTGTATAACTGCTGAACACACCGAGCAGATATATTTGAATCATAAGATTTCATACAACTACCTTTGTCAAATTAGAATAAGCCAAGAAAAATCTTAGGTCTTTCAACATACAGTGTTGTAGTCACATTGAATTAGTTGATCTTGAGTAAATACATAGTTGGAAATATCACTTACCACATTTAAATCTACACACTTCAGTTCCAAGTGCAAGTGGTTTTACAATACAAGTATTAGAAAGTAATGCTCCTATTGCTTGCTCAGGGTAAGATTCTAAAAATTAGACATACTGCTACAGAATGCACTTAGTACAATGCAGGAACATTGCTAAACAATGTAATATGTAAATGAGATGGAATGTGGAATTAGCATATGGGCAAACTGCAGTCACCATGCAACAATTTAAACAGTGTAATGTTTGAATGTTCAGCAAAACTGTAACATACATTATGCAGGACGTTGAAATGGGAATATGAAAGGAAAGTTTTTCCATTCCGGAAAAAGCACATAAGCGTTAGGATGGCAGATATTTCACAGATGTGAATGAAATATGTTAGTTGAGTATTACATAGATGAATGCAGAAACAGTATACTTATTTAGAATAATAGTAAACCATGTATGCTATGTAAGTAAAATTAGACACTAATAGCAAATATGCAGCTCCATATGCAAATAAGGAAATAAACAACTCCATATAAAAGTGGAAAGTTGCAGACTCTGCCAGTTAGATGAGGACATTAAAATAAAAAAAAAATGGTGATGTGCCATAAAATGTCACATTACCAGCTTCTCAGCAATTAAATGAATAAAAATGGATTGGGAAATGGGATGTGTGTGTGGGGAACACATGTTACAACCCCCCCCCCCCAGGAGTGGGAAGATAGCACAGTCAAATTTAGGACAAGGTAAATAAGAGGGATACAGATGATGAAAGAATGGAAAGAAAAGCCAGAGGGAGGGTCAGTGTGGCATGAGTAACTATGAGTGCAAACAAGCTTCCCTCCTATTTATGAGAAAAGAACGAATTATGAGATGTTGGAAAATAGAAGAAGATAAATCGCTGGGTAAGAAAAACAAAAAAAGGACAGCTCATAAAAGAAGCAAAGGGTGGCAACATGCAAAAGGGGCAGAATGTCATCCACAGACAGTAAGCATACACTCAACACATGATGAGCCAGAGAAAGTTAACAAAACATGTTAGGATGCAGCCTTCACATAGCCCAAAAAAGAAATGAACCATATACAACAGGATTGCTGTGGTCTTCTCCACTATGACCTTACAAGGGGATCAGAAATAACTGACAGCATGTGGAGCAATACCTATCCAAAAAGGGTAACACAGCACAGACACACATATCTGTATCCATGTTCTGGGATGGCAGCTATGGACATATATTCAAATGATAAATTAGGATACAAGCAACAGAGACTCACACACATGTATGATTGCAGGGGCAGAGTTCAGTCTAGAGCCACCAAACATACAGTTGTAAGGCAAATGTTTGTCCAATAGGCCACCATGCTTTTCAGGAATTCTTAGGAAAATAACTACTGACCTGTCAAGGTAGCAGGAACATATTCCTGTAGCACCATAGATACTCCACAGCCTAAGCACAGGAAACATCACACATTTATGCCACTGAAATGACAGAAGACATTTGTGCCATCTGTTTAGCATTGTCTTGTATGTTACATGTACAACACACTTGTTCCTGATATATTTCAACTGCATTTTGTAATACAACATGCACACTGGTTCCTATTATGTACATCACAGTGCATTATGCATATGGTAATGTGGGTAGACTCTGGCCACAGCATTTTAATTCAACATCTCTAAGATGATAAGCAATGTGCAATACCATCAAGCCAGGCTATGTATGTCCAACCCAAATGAGCTCATGTGACCCATACAAAGACTTGCACATCGGGAATGTCACCCAAGCTACTGTAATACATGTGTTTTGCAAACAAGTATCAGCTGAATATGGTGGACTCATAAATTATACCAAAAACCCAGTACATGGCATTGTCACTAATATATGTAGATGCACACCACTCTGGAATACACAGATGCCATGGATCCATGTATCATGGATGCAGCATAGGAGATGTAGGTGGAAATGTGACTGTTCTTGTACAAACCTTTTATAATGCACAATTTCCATTGTGAAGCATGCATACTGGGATTGAGGAGTACTATGACATCTGTAGCATAGTATCACAAATCTCTGTGGCAATGTGTGCACTGACAGTGCATGGGCCAAATTCTGATTACAAGCAATGGCACCTATGCTGCAGTAAATTGTTATTGTATGTAAACTGCATATGTATGTACAGGCAAGGCACATGTCTGTGGAAATCAGACACATCGCACAGTACTCTTCAACTCTTCCAATAATAACAGGAGCATTGGTTTATCCGCGACATAAAACTAATATTAGATAAGTTCATAAGTACTGTCATGCAAACTCATGGAAACACGTTACAGCTACAAAAATGTTACAAAAATCCTCCACATGTAATGGGAATCGATATGTGGAAATGCATGTACAGAAACAAAATAGCATATCATAATGAGGATGGACAGATGTGCACAGCACACATACCAGAACATGGTCTTAACAGAATATGCTATGAATGTCTGTTACATAGGACAGTGTTATGCAATAAATTGACAATTCAGTGTAAGGATAAATGTCAAGAAGAGCAAGTTGAACTCAAGAAAAATTTACAGTGTAACTCATGCATAATGCGCAAAGATATATGGATGTATTTCACTATAAGAGTACAAGCACTACAGGATGTGTGCAACACTGAAGAGACACTAGTTTGTAGTAATGCAACCAAACAGTGCTCAGTGATGCTATATATACACACACAGCCATGTGAATATAGCTAGAAATGTGGACTATGCAAACAATGGGGAAGCACAGCACACTCATGTGATACTATATGTAGGAGACAGATGCAGACTAGAAAACACAGGGGTGCAAAACAGTTGCACATACAGGGTACAAGTGTATATGCAGCACATAAACTACCATGGTAGAGTCATCACTCCCTGATATGCATAATGGTAATCAAAGAGACTCACTGCAGAAAAGGGAATGAGAACTACCATGTAAAGCACTGTCATTAACTAAGGGGCATATGCTCTTATTATAATATTACATAAAAGAGGAGTACTTGTGCACAGATCAAGCAAGGCACTGTGAGGAAAGGCAGACATATGCCGTACCCTTACAGAACTACTCATCCACAACTGCACATGCACTGTTAATATGCCAGTAATGTTAACTCAAGTAGGACTCAAGGGAGAAGTATCTGTCCAAGCTCAACTATGACTGTAGTGCACATCAGGGCAGATAATGAAGAGAGACATATGCAATTATAATCCTCCAGCTATCAGTGAAAATCACTGGTAATGTAAGGCACACTTCCACCAGAGACAAATTCAGCATATGTGTCTGCAATAGATAATGTCAAATGAGATAACAAAAAAAGACAACATATGTTTCAGCAGACAATTATTGATGATACGTACGAGTGGCATTATGAAATCTCCTACAAAGAATAAGTGGTTTCCATTTCACAGGCAGTTATAGGCATCTGGCATGTTCACCTAATGGTGATATATCAAAAGATACTGCTGGTGAACAGCCCATGACACACTATGAGGGAAATGGCTGAGAAAGCACAACTACAATATAGAGTAATGTGTACAAGTCTGTACCATGAAAACAAACTCAAGCTATGTGGCAATCATATGTTGGTTACATTACATGAAGGGGCACAAGGACTACACTTATGGCACTGAGGGACACACCTTCCTGGTTAGGTTGAAGATTGACTAATGAGCTTTGTTGGGATCTCCTAAAAGTAGCCAAACATGGCTTGCACTATGTCTGGGGAGATGCAACCTCTGAGTTTCTGTATCTGGGTCCTGAACACATCCATGATGACCTCCCATAAGCGTCAACATTGCTTGGCCACCGGAACTACAGCATGTGATAGTCCTGGCCTGTCATCATCAAGGGCTACACCTACTCATGGGACTCTGAGGCTTCTGGCAAGTATTTGAGTCATCCTTTCTATCATCTGTGATGTGTGGTTGGGCTGTCAAGTTGACCAGCCTCTGGAACATGTAACAAATACAAACACGAGACAAGGTACCAGTAAGCAACATGACATTATTTACATCAATATGCAATAGATCAGTGTAATGCAACAATATCCCAATGATGTCAATCATAAGTACATATCACAGCTACCATACAGTTCATAAACAGATGTGTAATGATAGTGACACATTTGTGAAAGATCAATTAACATAATCAGCAAACTCAAGTAATTAATGATGGGTGACAGAAAAATGTCTCAGTTGACACAAGTGTTAGGCAAAAGTATGCATTATAGTACCTTTTGGGACATCTACCACCATGAGCAACTACTTCATCAGTAAAACACTCTTAAAAGTTGATTCACTAGTCAGGGACCTGGGAACTCATGTAGATAGTAAGCCAGCCTTTGACCAACATGTGCCCAAGATAGTAAGAAGAAGTGTTGTAAAGGATCAGCTGATAAGGCTAAATAATTTAACTAGCAATTATAGTGTTTTCTGTAAGGATCTAGATTATTTAAATAATTTATTTTTTGAACAGAGATTATTCCATATCTTTACTGGCCACTATTACTGATGAAGTTCACATTTTCTGATATGATATAGTTAATCTTATTTTAAAAATGAGGGATGTTATTTCTACTTTAGTTTCAAGTACATCTATTAATTCCCCTATTAATTCACTTACATTGGATTTTTGGGATCTTTTCCATTGTCACTAACTACTGATATGTTCGCTATTAGAAACATCATAACTAATAACTGGAGGATAATTCTAGGCAACAAAGACATGGCAGATGTCTTAGGTTAACAATCCTTTTTGTACTTACAAAAAGTCATCTAATGTTAAAGCATTGGTTGAGAAGCCTAAAAACCTTAATGACAGTCTGAAAATAGTGACGAGCACTTTCAAATGCAGCAATTGTAAATATTGCTGTTTTGTAACACAGTTCTAGCATTTACATTGAAGCAACTGACATGCTTATAGTAGCAAAAGAATAATTTAATTGTGAATCTCATGGAATAGTATATATAGCTCATTGCAAAACTTGTCCTGTGTATTACACTGGAAAAACTCTTTACAGTTTAAAGAAAATAGTGCATGAATGTGTATTAGCTATTAGAAAGAAAGATTTTAATGCTTTAGCTAAGCATTCTGTGTCTTGTGTTTATTTCAGAAAGTTCCACTTCTTCATTTTAGACAAGGTTGATTTAAATAATTTAATCGGCAATCACTTTTTTTTTTTTGGAATGCTGTGAAGCTGAGTAGCAACTGTGGCTATGTGCTGATACAAAACCTGTACTAAAAGGAAATATTAATTTAAAGTGTTTTCTTTTAGCACAAAGATTGTAATTATTTATGTTTCATATTTTGATATTTAACATAACATTTTTTTAGTTTTTTTACTGTACATTTATTTGAAGTGTTGCTTTAAATGTCCTTTCATTGAGAACATTTCATTGATAAATTGGTCCTAAGACTTTATTGGTCTAAAAATATCACACAATTGTTATATAAAATGCTTTTAAATGTACTTTTAATGAGATTGAAACATTCCCAATGAAGTTCTAGATTCATTATAATATTAGAAAGAGAGTGCTAAAAACTTTGATCAGCATGTGCTGCTATTCCATTTTGTTTATTTATTAAGTTCATGTTTGAGGTTCACGATTTCTTTCTTTTCTTTTTATTTTTTTTGTATAAAGAAAATCCTTCTATGTTGCTCAAACTATAAGCAAGGGCATGGCATTTAGATCCAGAGAGGTCATAATTCCACTGTACTTAGCCCTCATTAGAACCATTATAGAGTATAATGCCGCCTTCGGTATATACCTGACCAGACACATGCAATAACTGTTACATCCAAAAGGTTCCTTATAAAAAGAATACAGAGAGTTAACACAATCCCTGGGATTCATGAAGCTTGCGCCAGGTGCAGGCATAGCATTGGCATTCCAACAACAAATATGGCCACCGAGCAATTCAGGTATGAGCCGTTTCCACATGCACTACCAGCATACGCCAGAATTGCGTAGCTCCTGGTGCATGTATGCTAATTACCCCATGCACAGCAGTGTAGCATGCAAATGAAGGTATATAGCGATTCATGAAGTGGTGCAGGCATAGCGTAAGCATGCAGAAATGTAAACCAAAAATAACGGTTTACATTCTTCAAACAAAAAATCAGAACCATGAAAGCGGGCCAAACTTACGTATTATAATGTTAATAAATGCCAATGGCTAAATATATAGCCAATGGCATAAAAAAGCATGCACAACACATAAAAAATAACATTTAATGTCATGGCCACACTAACGCAAAGTAAAATTGCAGTGCAGCGGTGCGCAAACAGGATCGCAATGAAAATATATTTATATGTCATAAAACTGCAATGTAACATGTCATGAATTCCCTATAATAGTCAAGGGCATGCATACTACACCACAACCACGGTGGCAAGGGTTGCTAAGGGTCTGCGATAGTGTTTGGCTCTGTAACTAGGAATTAGTAGTCAATGCCATGCAAATTAGTCAAGTAATATTGAATCTCAAAATCCCTGCCGGCGTAAGGATGTACCTCACAGCATAGCGGTACAACACTGA